>NC_088238.1:21332179-21612179 GCF_036934945.1 Oncorhynchus masou masou
GTCCTGAAAGCGGTGTTAGAGAAGAGAGTCACCAGAGTGGGTCTGCTGCTGCAGAGGAAAGAGTGTAATGAGAGAGGCTTTTAGAGGGGGTATATAATGAGATATCTAATGAGGGGAATGAATGAGACACAGCAGGGGGACCGGAGGGGGGGGTCACGTCCACTCACAGTAAACACCACAGAGGGAGGGAGGGCCTGTGGATA
Source organism: Oncorhynchus masou masou (assembly GCF_036934945.1). Classification (NCBI taxonomy): domain Eukaryota; kingdom Metazoa; phylum Chordata; class Actinopteri; order Salmoniformes; family Salmonidae; genus Oncorhynchus; species Oncorhynchus masou. Next base: position 21,332,383 of record NC_088238.1, read on the forward strand.
CATACATATCAACTGTCTGCCACCTCACTAAGGTGTTTCTGTCCTCATCAGTGTGTGCGTGTGCATGAATGAGTTCATATGAGTGAGTGTGTACAGACTACAGGCTATACGATTCTGTTTGCATGTCTATATGTGTGTAGGGGAATGTGCAGGTGTATATCTATATGGGGTGGCAGGGTAGCCTAGTGGTTAGAGTGTTGGACTAGTACCCGAAAGGTTGCAAGTTTGAATCCCCAAGCTGACAAGGTACAAATCTTTAGTTCTTTTGTTCTTAACTGACTTGCCTAGTAAATAAATTAAAAATTAAAAAAAATGTGTGCAGGTGTATTGTTGTATGTCTATATATATGTGTGCAGGTGTATTGTTGTATGTGTGTAGGGGAATGTGCAGGTGTATTGTTGTATGTCTATATATACAGTGCCTCGAGCTGTTTTGCAAGGAGGAATGGGAAAACATTTCAGTCTCTCGATGTGCAAAACTGATAGAGACATACCCCAAGCGACTTACAGCTGTAATCGCAGCAAAAGGTGGCGCTACAAAGTATTAACTTAAGGGGGCTGAATAATTTTGCACGCCCAATTTTTCAGTTTTTGATTTGTTAAAAAAGTTTGAAATATCCAATAAATGTCGTTCCACTTCATGATTGTGTCCCACTTGTTGTTGATTCTTCACAAAAAAATACAGTTTTATATCTTTATGTTTGAAGCCTGAAATGTGGCAAAAGGTCGCAAAGTTCAAGGGGGCCGAATACTTTCGCAAGGCACTGTATATATATATAATACACCTGCACACACACACACACACATATATATATATATATATATATATATATATATATATATATATATATATATATATATATATATATATATATGTGTGTGTGTGTGTGTGCAGGTGTATTGTTGTATGTGTGTAGGGGAATGTGCAGGTGTATTGTTGTATGTCTATATGTGTGTAGGAGAATGTGCAGGTGTATTGTGGTATGTCTATATGTGTGCAGGGGAATGTGTATTGTTGTATGTCTATATGTGTGTAGGAGAATGTGCAGGTGTATTGTTGTATGTGTATTGTTGTGTGTCTATATGTGTGTAGGGGAATGTGCAGGTGTATTGTTGTATGTGTATTGTTGTATGTCTATATGTGTATAGGAGAATGTGCAGGTGTATTGTTGTATGTCTATATGTGTGTAGGAGAATGTGCAGGTGTATTGTTGTATGTCTATATGTGTGTAGGGGAATGTGCAGGTGTATTGTTGTATGTCTATATGTGTGTAGGGGAATGTGCAGGTGTATTGTTGTATGTGTATTGTTGTATGTCTATATGTGTGTAGGAGAATGTGCAGGTGTATTGTTGTATGTCTATATGTGTGTAGGGGAATGTGCAGGTGTATTGTTGTATGTCTATATGTGTGTAGGGGAATGTGCAGGTGTATTGTTGTATGTCTATATGTGTGTTGGGGAATGTGCAGGTGTATTGTTGTATGTCTATATGTGTGTAGGAGAATGTGCAGGTGTATTGTGGTATGTCTATATGTGTGCAGGGGAATGTGTATTGTTGTATGTCTATATGTGTGTAGGAGAATGTGCAGGTGTATTGTTGTATGTCTATATGTGTGTAGGAGAATGTGCAGGTGTATTGTTGTATGTGTATTGTTGTGTGTCTATATGTGTGTAGGGGAATGTGCAGGTGTATTGTTGTATGTGTATTGTTGTATGTCTATATGTGTATAGGAGAATGTGCAGGTGTATTGTTGTATGTCTATATGTGTGTAGGAGAATGTGCAGGTGTATTTTTGTATGTCTATATGTGTGTAGGGGAATGTGCAGGTGTATTGTTGTATGTCTATATGTGTGTAGGGGAATGTGCAGGTGTATTGTTGTATGTGTATTGTTGTATGTCTATATGTGTGTAGGAGAATGTGCAGGTGTATTGTTGTATGTCTATATGTGTGTAGGGGAATGTGCAGGTGTATTGTTGTATGTCTATATGTGTGTAGGGGAATGTGCAGGTGTATTGTTGTATGTCTATATGTGTATAGGAGAATGTGCAGGTGTATTGTTGTATGTCTATATGTGTGTAGGGGAATGTGTATTGTTGTATGTCTATATGTGTGTAGGGGAATGTGCAGGTGTATTGTTGTATGTCTATATGTGTGTAGGAGAATGTGTATTGTTGTATGTCTATATGTGTGTAGGGGAATGTGCAGGTGTATGTCTATATGTGTGTAGGAGAATGTGCAGGTGTATTGTTGTATGTCTATATGTGTGTAGGAGAATGTGCAGGTGTATTGTTGTACGTGTATTGTTGTGTGTCTATATGTGTGTAGGAGAATGTGCAGGTGTATTGTTGTATGTGTATTGTTGTGTGTCTATATGTGTGTAGGGGAATGTGCAGGTGTATTGTTGTATGTGTATTGTTGTATGTCTATATGTGTATAGGAGAATGTGCAGGTGTATTGTTGTATGTCTATATGTGTGTAGGAGAATGTGCAGGTGTATTGTTGTATGTCTATATGTGTGTAGGAGAATGTGCAGGTGTATTGTTGTATGTGTATTGTTGTGTGTCTATATGTGTGTAGGGGAATGTGCAGGTGTATTGTTGTATGTGTATTGTTGTATGTCTATATGTGTATAGGAGAATGTGCAGGTGTATTGTTGTATGTCTATATGTGTGTAGGAGAATGTGCAGGTGTATTGTTGTATGTCTATATGTGTGTAGGGGAATGTGCAGGTGTATTGTTGTATGTCTATATGTGTGTAGGGGAATGTGCAGGTGTATTGTTGTATGTGTATTGTTGTATGTCTATATGTGTGTAGGAGAATGTGCAGGTGTATTGTTGTATGTCTATATGTGTGTAGGGGAATGTGCAGGTGTATTGTTGTATGTCTATATGTGTGTAGGGGAATGTGCAGGTGTATTGTTGTATGTCTATATGTGTATAGGAGAATGTGCAGGTGTATTGTTGTATGTCTATATGTGTGTAGGGGAATGTGCAGGTGTATTGTTGTATGTCTATATGTGTATAGGAGAATGTGCAGGTGTATTGTTGTATGTCTATATGTGTGTAGGGGAATGTGTATTGTTGTATGTCTATATGTGTGTAGGGGAATGTGCAGGTGTATTGTTGTATGTCTATATGTGTGTAGGAGAATGTGTATTGTTGTATGTCTATATGTGTGTAGGGGAATGTGCAGGTGTATTGATGTATGTCTATATGTGTGTAGGGGAATGTGCAGGTGTATGTCTATATGTGTGTAGGAGAATGTGCAGGTGTATTGTTGTATGTCTATATGTGTGTAGGAGAATGTGCAGGTGTATTGTTGTATGTGTATTGTTGTGTGTCTATATGTGTGTAGGAGAATGTGCAGGTGTATTGTTGTATGTCTATATGTGTGTAGGAGAATGTGCAGGTGTATTGTTGTATGTGTATTGTTGTGTGTCTATATGTGTGTAGGGGAATGTGCAGGTGTATTGTTGTATGTGTATTGTTGTATGTCTATATGTGTATAGGAGAATGTGCAGGTGTATTGTTGTATGTCTATATGTGTGTAGGAGAATGTGCAGGTGTATTGTTGTATGTCTATATGTGTGTAGGAGAATGTGCAGGTGTATTGTTGTATGTGTATTGTTGTGTGTCTATATGTGTGTAGGGGAATGTGCAGGTGTATTGTTGTATGTGTATTGTTGTATGTCTATATGTGTATAGGAGAATGTGCAGGTGTATTGTTGTATGTCTATATGTGTGTAGGAGAATGTGCAGGTGTATTGTTGTATGTCTATATGTGTGTAGGGGAATGTGCAGGTGTATGTCTATATGTGTGTAGGAGAATGTGCAGATGTATTGTTGTATGTCTATATGTGTGTAGGAGAATGTGCAGCTGTATTGTTGTATGTCTATATGTGTGTAGGAGAATGTGCAGGTGTATTGTTGTATGTCTATATGTGTGTAGGGGAATGTGCAGGTGTATTGTTGTATGTCTATATGTGTGCAGGGGAATGTGTATTGTTGTATGTCTATATGTGTGTAGGGGAATGTGCAGGTGTATTGTTGTATGTCTATATGTGTGCAGGGGAATGTGTATTGTTGTATGTCTATATGTGTGTAGGGGAATGTGCAGGTGTATTGTTGTATGTCTATATGTGTGTAGGAGAATGTGCAGGTGTATTGTTGTATGTCTATATGTGTGCAGGGGAATGTGCAGGTGTCTTTTTGTGAGTGGCTTTGTAGTGTAACAATATATTTCTGTATGGGCTGATTGTTACATGTAAGAGCCGTTGTTGCATTTGGAAATGTCTCGGTCTGGAATATAGACGGCAGCTCTGCCTCTGATCTAACAAGGCATTATGCTCTGCGGTAGACAGCTTTGAGGGGATTTCAGAAGAGGAAGTGTGAGATTTTAACAAGGAGAAGATTTGATTTGGCAAACATTGAGCGGAGAAAAGGTTGCTAAGGAGTGAAAAAAAAGACGGTCTTCAAGCTGAGTCCCACCCACTCAAATGCTGTGCGTCTATTTAGAATTGGATATAGGAAACCAAAGCCCTGAACTGCCATTGTGAAACATAAAAAATGCCTCAAATTTAGCTAAAGCTGTGGAATTAGCTTTTCATACGAAGATGCTTCTTTTTCTGCTAAAGATGGAAAGAAATGTGCCTTGGGTTATCTAATGACTTTGTTTTTGTTTATTCTGTCATACTGTATGTCCGTTACACTAACCTTCCAGGACATCCAGCCAATCATTTTCTTTTCATAACTTTCATTGACAAGATTGACATGGTCATTGAATATGAATGTTAGTTCTTTGCATCAGCTTGATGTCACAGTCTCATATGCATGCTGTACAGGTACCCACTGGGCACAAACGTCAGATCAACGTCTAGTTTTGATTTTAATTTGGTTGAGTTGTCGACTAACGTGAAGTCAACGTGAAATCAACAGCACTGTCATTGGATTAGGTTGATACAGTGGGGCAAAAAAGTATTTAGTCAGCCAATAATTGTGCAAGTTCTCCCACTTAAAAAAGATGAGAGAGGCCTGTAATTTTCATCATAGGTACACTTCAACTATGACAGACAAAATGGAGAAAAAAATGCAGAAAATCACATTGGAGAATTTTTAATGAATTTATTTGCAAATTATGGTGGAAAATAAGTATTTGGTCACCTACAAACAAGCAAGAGTTCTGGCTCTCATGGACCTATAACTTCTTCTTTAAGAGGCTCCTCTGTCCTCCACTCGTTACCTGTATTAATGGCACCTATTTGAACGTGTTATCAGTATAAAAGACACCTGTCCACAACCTCAAACAGTCACACTCCAAACTCCACTATGGCCAAGACCAAAGCTGTCAAAGGACACCAGAAACAAAATTGTAGACCTGCACCAGGCTGGGAAGACTGAATCTGGTATTGGTAAGCAGCTTGGTTTGAAGAAATCAACTGTGGGAGCAATTATTAGGAAATCGAAGACATACAAGACCACTGATAATCTCCCTCGATCTGGGGCTCCACGCAAGATCTCACCCCGTGGGGTCAAAATGATCACAAGAACGGTGAGCAAAAATCCCAGAACCACACGGGGGGACTTAGTGAATGACCTGCAGAGAGCTGGGACCAAAGTAACAATGCCTACCATCAGTAACACACTACGCCGCCAGGGACTCAAATCCTGCAGTGCCAGACGTGTCCCCCTGCTTAAGGCAGTACATGTCCAGCCCCATCTGAAGTTTGCTTGAGAGCATTTGGATGATCCAGAAGAAGATTGGGAGAATGTCATATGGTCAGATGAAACCAAAATATAACTTTTTGGTAAAAACTCAACTCGTCGTGTTTGGAGGACAAAGAATCCTGAGTTGCATCCAAAGAACACCATACCTACTGTGAAGCATGGGGGTGGAAACATCATGCTTTGGGGCTGTTTTCTGCAATGGGACCAGGACGACTGATCTGTGTAAAGCAAAGAATGAATGGGGCCATGTATCGTGAGATTTCGAGTGAAAACCTCCTTCCATCAGCAAGGGCATTGAAGATGAAACATGGCTGGGTCTTTCAGCATGACAATGATCCCAAACACACCGCCCGGGCAACAAAGCATTTCAAGGTCCTGGAGTGGCCTAGCCAGTCTCCAGATCTCAAACCCATAGAAAATCTTTGGAGGGAGTTGAAAGTCCGTGTTGCCCAGCAACAGCCCCAAAACATCACTGCTCTAGAGGAGATCTGCATGAGGAATGGGCCAAAATACCAGCAACAGTGTGTGAAATGTTATGTACTTGAGTGAAGACCCAAAAGCGGTTTTAACAGAAACAGAGTTCTTTTAATGAAAAAACAGGAATGGCATAGATCCTCTTCCGACGTTGTCAATGGCACAATAGAATACCCGCAGAGAGGGTGACAAATGAAACATAAAGTCCCTCTGATGAATAGCTGGGTAGCGGCGACAGGCTGCAGGTCGCTCTGGGTCGGTGCGGGTCACAGAGGAACGGTGGTAGCTGATCACACGTAGCATATGATGAACTGGACACGGTGCAAACAAAAGATAGTTAGTAGAGTGCAGGATGCACCTGCCAGGCAGACTCCGACAGGATAGGACTAGGTGGAAGCAAACGAGACGATAGCTTGCTTCTGGCATGAGAAACACAAATGAGAATCTGACACCGAAAGTAGCAGGAACAGAGAGAGAAATAGAGACCTAATCAGAGGGAAAAAAGGGAACAGGTGGGGAAAGGGTGAATGAGCTAGTTAGGGGAGATGAGGAACAGCTGGAGAAGGAGAGAAAGAGAAGGTAACCTAATAAGACCAGCAGAGAGAGACAGAGTGAAGAGAAAGGACAGGAACAGACATAATAAGACATGACATGAAAACCTTGTGAAGACTTATAGTAAACGTTTGACCTCTGTCATTGCCAACAAAGGGTATATAACAAAGTATTGAGATAAACTTTTGTTATTGACCAAATACTTATTTTCCACCATAATTTGCAAATAAATTCATTAAAAATCCTACAATGTGATTTTCTGAAATTTGTTTTGATGAAAATGACAGGCCTCTCGTCTTTTTAAGTGGGAGAACTTGCACAATTGGTCGCTGACTAAATACTTTTTTGCCCCACTGTATGTGGGTGAAAAAAGACAATGTCTTTATGTTGATGACTTTTTGCAAATCCAATCAGTTTTCCACGTTGATTCAAAGTCATCACATTGATTTTTGGGGGTTGAAATGACTTGGAAACAACATTGATTCAACCAGTTATTGCCCAGAGGGTAAGGTTATGAATGTAGCTAAGATCACCCTTTGTTTTTCTTTCATAATTTTTATTTCACATAGAAATCTGTGGTTAGGGAAATGAGCACACTGCATAGCAACAAGGCAATCACTGAGAGTAGAGAATGGGAGATTTAAATTCTCTGTGCCAAACATAACATTTTATATTATGAGCTGTATCACTGTCTCAAGGGAGGTTAGTGGAATTATCACATAATGGTTCTGCTTTGTGGGAGCTTATTACCCTAACACCCTTATTAGAGAGTACCAGAGGTGAGTGACATAATAACCACATTCATCATATACCTGTAATACAATGAGCAAAAATATAAATGCAACATGTGAAGTGCTGGTCCCATATTTCGTGAGGTAAAGTAAAATATCCCAGAAATGTTCCATACGCACAAAAAAGCTTATTGCTCTCAAATGTTGTACATACATTTGTTTACATCCCTGTTAGTGAGCATTGCTCCTTTGCCAAGATAATCCATCCACCTGACAGGTGTGGCATATAAAGAAGCTGATTAAACAGCAGGATCATTATTACACAGGTGCACCTTTTGCTGGGGACATTAAAAGGCCACTCTAAAATGTGCAGTTTTGTCACACAACACAATGCCACAGATGTCTCAAGTTTTGAGGGAGCATACAATTGGAATGCTGACTGCAGACATATCTACCAGAGCTGTTGCCAGAGAATTTAATGTTAATTTCTCTACCTTAAGCCGCCTCCAACGTCCAACTGACCTTACAACCGCAGACCATGTGTATGGCGTTGTGTGGGCGAGCAGTTTGCTGATGTCAACGTTGTGAACAGAGTGCCCCATGGTGACGGTGGGGTTATGGTATGGGCAGGCATAAGTTATGGACAACGAATACAACTGCATTTTATCAATGGCAATTTGAATGCACAAAAATACATTGATGGAATCCTGAGGCCCATTTTTTAAGGTATCTGTGACCAAAAGATCTGTAGTCATGTGAAATCCATAGATTACGACCTAATTAATGTATTTAAATTGACTGATTTCCTTACATGAACTGTAACTCAGTAAAATCTTTGAAATTGTTGCATGTTGCGTTTCTAGTACGTTTACAGTATATATGGTATAATACATTAGGGGTGAACACAACATACTGTATATACTGCAGCCAACAGTTACAATATCCTCTTCTCCTGTGAGTTTATGGACCTCTGTAAACCAACATACGCATGCTGGCTACTCTGATACAACACCTACAGTATTCAGACCCCTAGACTTTTCCCACATTTTGTTAATTTACCGCCTAATTTTATAGTTTTTTTCCCTCATCAATCTACACACAATACCCCATATGCTGCTAACACCATGCTTCACCGTAGGGATGGTGCCATGTTTCCTTTTATTTTTTTATTTATTTCACCTTTATTTAACCAGGTAGGCAAGTTGAGAACAAGTTCTCATTTACAATTGCGACCTGGCCAAGATAAAGCAAAGCAGTTCGACACATACAACGACACAAAGTTACACATGGAGCAAAACAAACATACAGTCAATAATACAGTATAAACAAGTCTATATACGATGTGAGCAAATGAGGTGAGATAAGGGAGGTAAAGGCAAAAAAAGGCCATGGTGGCAAAGTAAATACAATATAGCAAGTAAAACACTGGAATGGTAGATTTGCAATGGAAGAATGTGCAAAGTAGAAATAAAAATAATGGGGTGCAAATGAGCAAAATAAATAAATTAAATACAGTAGGGAAAGAGGTAGTTGTTTGGGCTAAAATATAGGTGGGCTATGTACAGGTGCAGTAATCTGTGAGCTGCTCTGACAGTTGGTGCTTAAAGCTAGTGAGGGAGATAAGTGTTTCCAGTTTCAGTTCTTTTTGTAGTTTGTTCCAGTCATTGGCAGCAGAGAACTGGAAGGAGAGGCGGCCAAAGAAAGAATTGGTTTTGGGGGTGACTAGAGAGATATACCTGCTGGAGCGTGTGCTACAGGTGGGAGATGCTATGGTGACCAGCGAGCTGAGATAAGGGGGGACTTTACCTAGCAGGGTCTTGTAGATGACATGGAGCCAGTGGGTTTGGCGACGAGTATGAAGCGAGGGCCAGCCAACGAGAGCGTACAGGTCGCAATGGTGGGTAGTATATGGGGCTTTGGTGACAAAACGGATTGCACTGTGATAGACTGCATCCAATTTGTTGAGTAGGGTATTGGAGGCTATTTTGTAAATGACATCGCCAAAGTCGAGGATTGGTAGGATGGTCAGTTTTACAAGGGTATGTTTGGCAGCATGAGTGAAGGATGCTTTGTTGCGAAATAGGAAGCCAATTCTAAATTTAACTTTCGATTGGAGATATTTGGGTCTGGAAGGAGAGTTTACAGTCTAACCAGACACCTAAGTATTTGTAGTTGTCCACGTATTCTAAATCAGAGCCGTCCAGAGTAGTGATGTTGGACAGGCGGGTAGGAGCGGGTAGCGATCGGTTGAAGAGCATGCATTTAGTTTTACTTGTATTTAAGAGCAATTGGAGGCCACGGAAGGAGAGTTGTATGGCATTGAAGCTTGCCTAGAGGGTTGTTAGCACAGTGTCCAAAGAAGGGCCAGAAGTATACAGAATGGTGTCGTCTGCGTAGAGGTGGATCAGAGACTTACCAGCAGCAAGAGAGACATCATTGATGTATACAGAGAAGAGAGTCGGTCCAAAAATTGAACCCTGTGGCACCCCCAAAGAGACTGCCAGAGGTCCGGACAGCAGACCCTCCGATTTGACACACTGAACTCTATCAGAGAAGTAGTTGGTGAACCAGGCGAGGCAATCATTTGAGAAACCAAGGCTGTCGAGTATGCCGATGAGGATGTGGTGATTGACAGTCGAAAGCCTTGGCCAGATCAATGAACACGGCTGCACAGTAATGTTTCTTATCGATGGCGGTTAAGATATCGTTTAGGACCTTGAGTGTGGCTGAGGTGCACCCATGACCAGCTCTGAAACCAGATTGCATAGCATAGAAGGTATGGTGAGATTCGAAATGGTCGGTAATCTGTTTGTTGCCTTGGCTTTCGAAGACCTTAGAAAGGCATGGTAGGATAGATATAGGTCTGTAGCAGTTTGGGTCAAGAGTGTCCCCCCCTTTGAAGAAGGGGATGACCGCAGCTGTCATGTCTTGTTATGTCTGTTCCTGTCCTTTCTCTTCACTCTGTCTCTCTCTGCTGGTCTTTTTAGGTTACCTTCTCTGTCTCTCATTCTTCAGCTGTTCTACATCTCCCCTAACTAGCTCATTCACTCTTTCACACCTGTTCTCTCTTCCCCCTCTGATTAGGTCTCTATTTCTCTCTCTGTTCCTGCTACTTTCAGTGTCTGATTCTTGTTTGTGTTTTTGATGCCAGAAGCAAGCTGTCGTCGCGTTTGCTTCCACCTTGTCCTATCCTGTCGGAGTCTGCCTGGCAGGTGCATCCTGCATTATACTAACGTTCTTTTTGTTCCATTGACTACGTTGGAAGAGGATTTATGCCATTCCTGTTTTTTCATTAAAGAACTCTGTTTTCTGTTAAAACCGCTTTTGGGTCTTCACTCAAGTACATAACAGAAGAATCAGACCAAGAATGGACCCAGCGGCTCCGGACCCTTTTCACTCCGCCGTCGAGATCCAGGGAGCGATGCTAGGCAGACACGAGGAGGAATTGTCTGCTGCTCGACATGCCGTTGAGACCCTGGCCGTCCAAGTCTCCGACCTCACAAGACAGGTTCACCAACTCCACCTCGATCCACCGCCCACTTCCAGGGTTTCCGAGTCTGCGGAGCCCAGGATCAACAACCCGCCGTGTTACTCTGGGGAGCCCACTGAGTGCCGCTCATTCCTCACTCAGTGTGATGTGGTGTTCTCTCTCCAGCCCAACACTTACTCCAGGAGCACAGCCCGCATCGCCTACGTCATTTCTCTCCTTACCGGACGGGCGCGTGAGTGGGGCACGGCAGTCTGGGAGGCGAGGGCTGAGTGTATTAACCAGTATCAAGACTTTAAGGAGGAGATGATACGGGTTTTTGACCGTTCTGTTTTTGGGGAGGAGGCTTCCAGGGCCCTGTCTTCCCTATGTCAGGGGAATCGATCCATAACGGATTATTCTATTGAGTTTCGCACTCTCGCTGCCTCAAGTGACTGGAACGAGCCGGCTTTGCTCGCTCGTTTTCTGGAGGGTCTCCTCGTCGAGGTTAAGGACGAGATCCTCTCCCGGGAGGTTCCTTCCAGTCTGGACTCCTTAATAGCTCTCGCTATTCGCATAGAGCGACGGTTTGATCTTCGTCGCCGAGCTCGTGGAAAGGAGCTCGCGTTCTCCGTTGCTCCCCTCTCCACATCACTGCCACCTGCCGCATCACTGCCACCCTCCTCCGCCGGCTCGGATGCTGAGCCTATGCAGCTGGGGGTATCCGCATCTCGGCCAAGGAGAAGGAACGGAGAATCACCAATCGCCTCTGTCTCTACTGCGGCTCCGCTGGTCATTTTGTCACCTCATGTCCAGTAAAAGCCAGAGCTCATCAGTAAGAGGAGGGCTACTGGTGAGCGCAACTACTCAGGCCTCTCCTTCTGGATCACGCACTACTTTTCCGGTCCATCTCCGCTGGCCCGGTTCATCTGCTTCCTGCAGTGCCTTGATAGACTCTGGGGCGGAGGGCTGTTTTATGGACGAGACCTGGGCTCGGGAACATGACATTCCTCTCAGACAGTTAGGGAGCCCACGGCCTTGTTCGCTTTAGATGGTAGTTCTCTCCCCAAGATTCAGCGTGAGACGCTGCCTTTAACCCTCACTGTCTCTGGTAATCATAGCGAAACCATTTCTTTTTTAATTTTTCGTTCACCTTTTACACCTGTTGTTTTGGGTCATCCCTGGCTAGTGCGCCATAACCCTTCTATTAATTGGTCTAGTAATACTATCCTATCCTGGAATGTTTCTTGTCATGTGACCTGTTTAATGTCTGCTATCCCTCCTGTTTCCTCTGTCTCTTCTTCACAGGAGGAGCCTGGCGATTTGACAGGGGTGCCGGAGGAGTATCACGATCTGCGCACGGTGTTCAGTCGTTCCAAGGCCACTTCTCTCCCTCCACACCGGTCGTATGACTGTAGTATTGATCTCCTTCCGGGAACTACTCCCCCCCGGGGTAGATTATACTCTCTGTCGGCTCCCGAACGTAAGGCTCTCGAGGATTATTTGTCGGTTTCGCTCGACGCCGGTACCATAGTCTCCTCCTCCTCTCCCGCCGGAGCGGGGTTTTTTTGTTCAGAAGAAGGACGGGTCCCTGCGCCCATGCGTGGATTATCGAGGGCTGAATGACATAACAGTTAAGAATCGTTATCCGCTTCCTCTTATGTCTTCAGCCTTCGAGATCCTGCAGGGAGCCAGGTTTTTCACCAAATTGGACCTTCGTAACGCCTACCATCTCGTGCGCATCAGGGAGGGGGACGAGTGGAAGACGGCGTTTAACACTCCGTTAGGGCACTTTGAATACCGGGTTCTTCCTTTCGGCCTCGTTAACGCTCCAGCTGTCTTTCAGGCACTAGTTAACGACGTCCTGAGAGACATGCTGAACATTTTTGTTTTCGTTTACATGGACAATATCCTGATTTTTTCACCGTCTCTCTCGATTCATGTTCAGCACGTGCGACGCGTCCTCCAGCGCCTTTTGGAGAACTGTCTTTATGTGAAGGCTGAGAAGTGCATTTTTCATGCCGCCTCTGTCCCTTTTCTCGGTTCCGTTATTTCCGCTGAGGGCATTAAGATGGATCCCGCTAAGGTCCAGGCTGTCATTGATTGGCCCGTTCCTAAGTCACGCGTAGAGCTGCAGCGCTTTCTGGGCTTCGCTAATTTCTATCGTCGTTTCATCCGTAATTTCGGTCAGGTGGCAGCTCCCCTCACAGCCCTTACTTCTGTTAAGACGTGCTTTAAGTGGTCCGTTTCCGCCCAGGGAGCTTTTGATCTTCTTAAGAATCGTTTTACATCCGCTCCTATTCTTGTTACACCTGACATCTCTAGACAGTTTGTTGTTGAGGTTGACGCGTCAGAGGTGGGCGTGGGAGCCATTCTTTCTCAGCGCTCTCTCTCTGACGGCAAGGTCCATCCTTGCGCGTTTTCTCTCATCGCTTATCGCCGTCAGAACGTAACTATGATGTTGGTAATCGCGAACTGCTCGCCATCCGCTTAGCCCTAGGCGAATGGCGACAGTGGTTGGAGGGGGCGACCGTTCCTTTTGTCGTTTGGACTGACCATAGGAACCTTGAGTACATCCGTTCAGCCAAACGACTTAATGCGCGTCAGGCTCGTTGGGCTCTGTTTTTCGCTCGTTTCGAGTTTGTTATTTCTTATCGTCCGGGCTCAAAAAACACCAAGCCTGATGCTTTATCTCGTCTCTTCAGTTCTTCTGAGGTCTCCACCGACCCCGAGGGGATTCTCCTGACGGGCGTGTTGTCGGGTTGACTGTCTGGGGAATTGAGAGGCAGGTAAAGCAAGCACTCGCTCACACTCCGTCGCCGCGAGCTTGTCCTAGGAACCTTCTGTTCGTTCCCGTTCCTACTCGTCCGGCCGTTCTTCAGTGGGCCCACTCTGCCAAGTTAGCCGGCCACCCCGGCGTTCGGGGTACGCTCGCTTCCATTCGCCAGCGTTTCTGGTGGCCCACTCGGGAACGTGACGCGCGTCGATTTGTCGCCGCTTGTTCGGTCTGCGCGCAGACTAAATCTGGGAACTCTCCTCCTGTCGGCCGTCTCAGACCGCTTCCCATTCCCTCTCGACCGTGGTCTCACATCGCTTTAGATTTTATCACCGGACTGCCTTCATCAGCGGGGAAGACAGTTATTCTTACGGTTGTCGATAGATTCTCTAAGGCGGCTCATTTCATTCCTCTCGATAAGCTCCCTTCTGCTAAGGAGACGGCTCAGATCATTATCGAGAATGTTTTCCGAATTCATGGCCTTCCGTCTGACGTCGTTTCCGACAGAGGCCCGCAGTTCACGTCTCAATTTTGGAGGGAGTTTTGCCGTTTGATTGGGGCTTCCGTCAGTCTCTCGTCCGGCTTTCATCCCCAGTCTAACGGTCAAGCCGAACGGGCCAATCAGACTGTTGGTCGCATTTTACGCAGTCTTTCTTTTCGTAACCCTGCGTCTTGGTCAGAACAGCTCCCTGGGCAGAGTACGCCCACAACTCGCTTCCCTCGTCTGCTACCGGTCTATCCCCTTTTCAGTGTAGCCTCGGGTACCAGCCTCCGCTGTTCTCATCTCAGCTCGCCGAGTCCTGCGTCCCCTCCGCTCAGGCTTTTGTCCAGCGTTGCCAGCGCACCTGGAAGGGGGTCAGGTCGGCACTTTGCCGTAATAGGGCGCAGACTGTGAGGGCCGCTAATAAGCGTAGGACCAAGAGTCCTAGATATTGTTGCGGTCAGAGAGTATGGCTCTCCACTCAGAACCTTCCCCTTAAGACAGCTTCTCGCAAGTTGGCCCCGCGGTTCATTGGTCCGTTCCGTATTTCTCAGGTCATTAATCCTGTCGCAGTGCGACTTCTTCTCCGCGCTATCTTCGTCGCGTTCACCCGGTCTTCCATGTCTCCTGTGTTAAGCCCGTTCTTCGCGCCCCGCTCGTCCCTCCCCCCATCCTTGTCGAGGGCGCACCCATCTACAGGGTTCGTAAGATTTTGGACATGCGCCCTCGGGGCCGTGGTCATCAGTACCTAGTGGATTGGGAGGGGTACGGTCCTGAGGAGAGGAGTTGGGTTCCCTCTCGGGACGTGCTGGACCGTTCGCTGATCGATGATTTCCTCCGTTGCCGCCAGGTTTCCTCCTCGAGTGCGCCAGGAGGCGCTCGGTGAGTGGGGGGGTACTGTCATGTCTTGTTATGTCTGTTCCTGTCCTTTCTCTTCACTCTGTCTCTCTCTGCTGGTCTTTTTAGGTTACCTTCTCTGTCTCTCATTCTTCAGCTGTTCTACATCTCCCCTAACTAGCTCATTCACTCTTTCACACCTGTTCTCTCTTCCCCCTCTGATTAGGTCTCTATTTCTCTCTCTGTTCCTGCTACTTTCAGTGTCTGATTCTTGTTTGTGTTTTTGATGCCAGAAGCAAGCTGTCGTCGCGTTTGCTTCCACCTTGTCCTATCCTGTCGGAGTCTGCCTGGCAGGTGCATCCTGCATTATACTAACGTTCTTTTTGTTCCATTGACTACGTTGGAAGAGGATTTATGCCATTCCTGTTTTTTCATTAAAGAACTCTGTTTTCTGTTAAAACCGCTTTTGGGTCTTCACTCAAGTACATAACAGCAGCTGCTTTCCAATCTTTGGGGATCTCAGACGACACGAAAGAGAGGTTGAACAGGCTAGTAATAGGGGTGGCAACAATTTCGGCAGATCATTTTAGAAAGAAAGGGTCCAGATTGTCTAGCCCGGCTGATTTGTAGGGGTCCAGATTTTGCAGCTCTTTCAGAACATCAGCTGAATGGATTTGGGAGAAGGAGAAATGGGGAAGGCTTGGGCGAGTTGCTGTGGGGGGTGCAGTGCTGTTGACCGGGGTAGGAGTAGCCAGGTGGAAAGCATTGCCAGCCGTAGAAAAATGCTTATTGAAATTCTCAATTATGGTGGATTTATCAGTGGTGACAGTGTTTCCTATCTTCAGTGCAGTGGGCAGCTGGGAGGAGGTGTTCTTATTCTCCATGGACTTTACAGTGTCCCAGAACTTTTTTGAGTTTGTGTTGCAGGAAGCAAATTTCTGCTTGAAAAAGCTATCCTTGGCTTTTCTAACTGCCTGTGTATAATGGTTTCTAGCTTCCCTGAACAGCTGCATATCACGGGGGCTGTTCGATGCTAATGCAGAACGCCATAGGATGTTTTTGTGTTGGTTAAGGGCAGTCAGGTCTGGGGAGAACCAAGGGCTATATCTGTTCCTGGTTCTAAATTTCTTGAATGGGGCATGTTTATTTAAGATGGTTAGGAAGGCATTTAAAAAATATATCCAGGCATCCTCTACTGACGGGATGAGATCAATATCCTTCCAGGATACCCCGGCCAGGTCGATTAGAAAGGCCTGCTCGCTGAAGTGTTTCAGGGAGCGTTTTACAGTGATGAGTGGGGGTCGTTTGACCGCTGACCCATTACGGATGCAGGCAATGAGGCAGTGATCGCTGAGATCTTGGTTGAAGACAGCAGAGGTGTATTTAGAGGGCAAGTTGGTTAGGATGATATCTATGAGGGTGCCCATGTTTAAGACTTTGGGGAGGTACCTGATAGGTTCATTGATAATTTGTGTGAGATTGAGGGCATCAAGTTTAGATTGTAGGATGGCTGGGGTGTTAAGCATGTTCCAGTTTAGGTCGCCTAGCAGCACAAGCTCTGAAGATAGATGGGGGGCAATCAGTTCACATATGGTGTCCAGGGTACAACTGGGGGCAGAGGGTGGTCTATAGCAGACTGCAACGGTGAGAGACTTGTTTTTAGAGAGGTGGATTTTTAAAAGTAGAAGTTCAAATTGTTTGGGTACAGACCTGGATAGTAGGACAGAACTCTGCAGGCTATATTTGCAGTAGATTACAACACTGCCCACTTTGGCAGTTCTATCTTGTCTGAAAAGGTTGTAGTTTGGAATTAAAATTTCAGAATTTTTGGTAGTCTTCCTAAGCCAGGATTCAGACACAGCTAGAACATCCGGGTTGGCAGAGTGTGCTAAAGCAGTGAATAGAACAAACTTAGGGAGGAGGCTTCTAATGTTAACATGCATGAAACCAAGGCTATTACGGTTACAGAAGTCGTCAAAAGAGAGCGACAGGGGAATAGGAGTGGAGCAAGGCACTGTAGGGCCTGGATTCACCTCTACATCGCCAGAGGAACAGAGGAGGAGTAGAATAAGGGTGCGACTGAAAGCAATAAGAATTGGTCGTCTAGAACGTCTGGAACAGAGAGTAAAAGAAGGTTTCTGGGGGCGATAAAATAGCATCAAGGTATAATGTACAGACAAAGGTATGGTAGGATGTGAATACAGTGGAGGTAAACCTAGGTATTGAGTGATGAAGAGAGAGATATTGTCTCTAGAAACATCATTGAAACCAGGAGATGTCATTGCATGTGTGGGTGGTGGAACTAATAGGTTGGATAAGGTATGGTGAGCAGGACTAGAGGCTCTACAGTGAAATAAGCCAATAAACACTAACCAGAACAGCAATGGACAAGGCATATTGACATTAAGGAGAGGCATGCTTAGTCGAGTGATCAAAAGGGTCCAGAGTGGAGAGGTTGGTTGGGGGCCACGGCGATCCAGACAGCCAGCCAGGCCATCGATAGCAAGCTAGCATAGGATGGACGTCTGTTATTAGCCACCTCTTGCGCTCCGTCAGTAGATTAGTGGGGTTCCGTGTGGTAGAGGGGACCAATCCAAATCACACAACAACAACAAAAATAAAAACAATAGGTATGGCTAGAGGCCCAGAAGAAGAAAAAAATAACAATAACAATAAAAATAAATAAATAAATAAATTGTCCGATTATCTATTCAGATAGCAGCCGATAAGACAGCTAATGGCTAGCAGGCCGCAGATGGGCGCCCAGGCAACGTCGCGACGGAGGAACCAGACGGATAACTCCCTTGGGTAGACAACGTCGGCAGTTCAGCCGTGAAGGCCCGGCGGGGCTCCGCGCAGGCAGCAAAACGGGTCCGTACAGGTGACCGCAGCCCAGGAGCGATTGATGGAACTTCTCAGCTGGTAAGCTCCGCAACAACCGATGCTCGCTCCGGAATCGACGAAAACTCCAACTAGCTTCCGATTAGCTTCTGGATTAGCTTCTGGCTAGCTCCTGGCTAGCTTCTGGCCAGTTTCCAGCCAGCTCCTGACCCAGCTTGTGATTAGCTTCTGGATTAGCACCTGGCTAGCTTCTGGCTAGCTCCTGGCTAGCTCCTGGCTAGTTTCTGCCTAGCTTCTGGCTAGTTTCTGGCTAGCTTCTTGGAGTTTGGAGTTTCTGGCTAGCTTCTTGGATGATTTCAGACTTGAGGTAAATAATACTTTTTTAATACTTTTTTATAAATATAAATTGGTGAGGCGGGTTGTAGGAGAGTGTTTTGAGGATGAGTTTATGGAAAATTTAAATAACAAAATGTATGAAAAAAGTTGTAAATATATATATATATATATACGGGACACGACAAGACGAGGACAAATGACGTCTGAACTGCTATGCCATCTTGGTAAGAATGTTCCTCCAGACGAGATGCTTGGCATTCAGGCCAAAGAGTTCAATCTTGGTTTCAGACCAGCGAATCTTGTTTCTCATGGTCTGAGAGTCCTTTAGGTGCCTTTTGGCAAACTCCAAGTGGGCTGTCATTTTCCTTTTACTGAGGAGTGACTTCCATCTGGTCACACTACCATAAAGGCCTGATTAGTAGAGTGCAGCAGAGATGGTTGTTCTTCTGGAAGGTTCTCCCATCTCCACAGAGGAACTCTGGAGCTCTGTCAGAGTGACCCTCGGGTTCTTGGTCACCTCCCTGACCATGGCCCTTCTCCCCCGATTGCTCAGTTTGGCTGGGAGGCCAGCTCTAGGAAGAGTCTTGGTGGTTCCAAACTTCTTCCATTTAAGAATGATGGAGGCCCCTGTGTTCTTGGGGACCTTCAATGCTGCAGAATGTTGTTGGTACCCTTCACCATATCTGTGCCTCAACACAATCCTGTCTAGGTGCTCTGTGGGCAATTCCTTCGACCTCATGGCTTGGTTTTTGCTCTGACATGCACTGTCAACTGTGGGACCTTATATAGACAGGTGTGTATCTTTCCAAATCATGTCCAATCAATTGAATTTACCACAGGTGGACTCCAATCAAGTTGTAGAAACATCTCAAGATTGATAATTTAAAACAGGATGCACCTGAGCTCAATTTCGAGTCTCACAGCAAAGGCTCTGAATACTAATGTAAATCAGGTATTTTATTTGTAATACATTTGAAAACAATTCTAAATACCTGTTTTTGCTTTGTCATTATGGGGTATTGTGTGTAGATTGATGAGGGGGAAAATGATTTAATCCATTTTATAATAAGGCTGTAATGTATCAAAATGTGGAAAAGGGGAAGGGGACTGAATACTTTCTCAATGCTTGGATGCATTTTGACATATTCCCTCTTGGTCGATCCTAACCCCACTTTGTTCAGACTTCCCATCCTTTCCCCTTCTTTATGCAGTTAGGTTTCCTCTCTCTCTGTTCTCTCTCTCTGTTCTCTCCCTGTTCTCTGTTTCTGCTGGCAGTGCATGTTTCCTGTGTTGTGCATTCAGCAGGAGGTCTGGACTCATCCTACCATTAGCCACCTCTGGTCCAGGCTTTGATGTGTTTGGTGTCTACTTCTGGAAAACAACACGTACACTACTCTGAGGTCCTTCCGTTTTTGCCTCACCCTGACTATTGGACCTCATTGAACATGCCCCCTCCAGCTGTTCTAGAATGCCCCCCAAGAGAGCCTGTCGTGTCCCAACTCACCTTTTCAGGCGGGTTCCCTTCAGACCTCTCTCTCTCTCTCTCTCTCTCTCTCTCTCTCTCTCTCCTCTCTTTCATCCTGCCATCCGCTCCTAAGCTCAAGGCAGACTCTTCTGTGGAGTACAAACAGCATACAAAGTCGGGATGTTTTTGTTGCCATGGCACCGGGAGGAAGCCTAGGCAGAGAGCTCTCTCAATATTGTATATATATTTGTATTATTAAGTGTTTTTTGTTGCATTTTGAAACAATTTTTTGTTAACCTGTTCAGAAAAAATATCTGGTGGTGGCCCATGGAGTTGCAGGCCTGACAATGGCACGTCTATTTACTTTGCTTGGCTAGCATTAGCTAGCTAGCTGGGAAGTCTGTTTACTTGGCTTTGCTAGCATTAACTAGCTAGTTGGGAAGTCTGTTTACTTGGCTTGGCTAGCATTAGCTCGCTAGTTGGGAAGTCTGTTTACTTGACTTGGCTAGCATTAACTAGCTAGTTGGGAAGTCTGTTTACTTGGCTTGGCTAGCATTAGCTCGCTAGTTGGGAAGTCTGTTTACTTGACTTGGCTAGCATTAACTAGCTAGTTGGGAAGTCTGTTTACTTGGCTTGGCTAGCATTAGCTTGCTAGCTGGGAAGTCTGCTTACTTGGCTTGGCTAGGATTAGCTAGCTAGCTTGGAAGTCTGTTTACTTTGCTTGGCTAGCATTAGCGAATCTAATTTGAATGATGCATCAACACAGAACCAGATTTTTATTCCACCTGCCTCAGTTTCTGGAAGGATGTGGACTGTGGTGTGAGGGGATTGCAGAGGCTCACCTCGTAGGAGACACTTGGTGATTATAGCCGAGGTGTGGTGGTCTCTCGGGCACTTGTGCTGCCGAAGCATCACCCAGGTCGGTGCTACACATTTCTGTGGTGGATGTTCCAGCGCACCTACAGAGGAGGAGTAGCTGTGAGCTTCAGATACATAGGTGCCTGATAAAGAGCTCCCGACTGTTTCTCCCTCCCTGGCTGTACCATCAACACCACCTTTACCTAAGCTACTCCTTTATTGAACTGCATCATGATCTATACTAGCTGTAGAAGACCATCTCCCATCAACTGCCAGCTCCCTGAATTTGTTTGAGATTCTGTATGAAAAGCTTTATATTAAATACACAGGAGGTCGGTGGCTCCTTAATTGGGGAGGACGGGCTTGTGGTAATGGCTGGAGCAGAATCAGTGGAGTGGTATCAAATACCATTCCGTTTGCGTCGTTCCAGCCATTATTATGAGCCGTCCTCCCCTCAGCAACCTCTACTGATAAAATACATCTATTATTACTATTATTAGAGGGGTTGGAGAGACTGACATAGATCAGGTGGAAGCGGTTGGTAGTTTTGGCTTGATGGGTTGTGGCATGGACTGGACAATAGGACCTCAATTACGTATGTTATCTCGTCTTTACCATCAAGAAACAACAGGTTGTGTAGATAAATATAATGTTTTGTCCTTTCAAGTTGGTACAATTTCTACCAGCTATTGTCCGCATGTTGAGTCATCCCCAACTATTTCAACAGCAGATACATTTCTCTCAACATTAGCCTGCCTGTGTGTGCAGCCCGTGGGCGTAGCGACCAGAATTCCCCTTCCCAATCCTTCCGTCAATCAGAGTCGCATCACCAGGCAATGTCGCCATCACCATGCACCCGTCACTCACAGACTGGTCCGGTGACACTCCCCTCTACTATTCTGCAGGTGATAGCGTTGTCCCTGGAGACGGTGATGAGGGCAGGAGATAGTGGTGGTGATGGCTCTCTAGTCAGCAAACATGCCTTCATTGTATTCATTACTAATACTGTGCTATAATTGGTCATTGCTATAGCATGACCTGAGATGCCTGTGTACCTCCCTAATCATTGTGTCAGAAATAATCCCTCTGCCCACATGTAACAAGGCAGGATGGTCTCAGCGTGTCACCATCATCAACACCTCTCACTTTCCACAGGAAAGTCACAGGAAAAGCTGTTGTCCAGGGTGACTGTGTCACTGCCCACGACACACCAACAACAACCTGCAGCTCTGAGGAATTCAGCCAAGACATGAAATAATGCCTCAGCACAGAGACACTGACATCAACACAGAGACAAGCTTCAGTATACCTGCAAAGGGAGCTGCAACGACTAACACTAATGACTGAAACAATGCTGTCGCAAAGTGAAGGAGCAAATACTGCCTTCTGGTGAAGTTTCAGACACCAATTAAGTGTTTCCTTCTCGTTATTGAAATGCTGGACTGGTCAAAAAGTGGTGGTGCAACAGAAAAACCCAAAGAGCGTTTCAGGGAACTTTGCCACCGGTGGTCATTAATTGCAGAGCAATTACGAAGCATGATGTCCATAATGAGTCATTATTGCATTGTAATTGTCTCTATGTCTGAGTAATGAGGCTGGTGTTGGGTGTTGTGATTCGGCTGGTTAGTTCTGCAGGCTCCGCTGCTCTTGGGGAGAGGCATAGTCAACAGCAGCAGCAGTGGAATCTCTCTAAGAGCCTGGATGGTGTGTGTGCCCTCTGGCCAACCATAATAAGAGGAGCTGTCATGGGAGAGGGCCAGGAGACATCAGCTCCATTTGCAGTTAAGACACAGTGGAAATGGATCACGCAGCTGAGCCGCTGTCTGTGTCCAGACAATTTAGCTCTGAACTAATATCCTCCTGACAGGGTTTAGGATATGTTTCTACAGTAATGTTTTGTCTATTCATAATGGGTCTCTTATGTTGGATGTTTTTAGGGAAATTCAATTAATTCTTGATGTCGGATGACTCGGAATTGTGTGGTGGAAGACATATCAGATAGGCACTGGTGCTGACCCTGCCAAGAATTTATATTTTCCATTAAACCTTTTGCTACAGCTCAAATAACGATTCTGTATATTCTGCCCCATCCTGATTGCTGGTAATTACAGTCATGTGACATTTTGAGTCTGAAGTGTATAAATTAAAATGCTTTTCTTTTGTAGTTCTCATATAGGGGTTGCAGCTGCGCTTCTCTTGTCTAAAGGTAATTTGACTATTGAGGCTTTTACAGACTTCTAATGGCCTCCTATTCATTTGCATATTTTATGTATTACCAAGCTTTACAGCACGACTTGGGCAATTAAGCACTTGAGCGATTTCTTTATTTATTTCAAGGGTCCCCACCTGGACCTGAACCCAAACAACCCTTACATCTCTCTCAAGTGCATTCATATTGTGAGCATTTATCTTAATAGAATTCATTCTCAAATTCACACAGCATCATCAAAATAGTTTGAAAACGGCATCAGTCTGATGGGGTGCTGGAGTGATGGAAGAAGAATGTGTGTTCTTAGCCTGCCCCCTGCTGGTAAATGGAGAACTACACGTCAGTAGAAATTATTAGGGCTGGGACTTTTTCTGCTCATGTATCCAGGAGCTCCTGTGGACCTCGTTTATTTTTTTAAACAAAAAGACTGGAGTTCCTCTCTACCATGACCCTTCCAGTAAGGAGACGAGAGACCGGCTCTGGTGAAGCTTTCTTTACCTGCTGGACATTGTTTTCTCAGACTCATCTGTTATTACCTTCTGAGTTGATTGCGTAATGTACTGAGAGACAGACAGGTGTTAACTTGTTCACTGGGAATATCATCACCTTCTCATCATCCTTTATTTGAATATACTGTTCCTTCAGTGAGACATGGAAGGGCAGAATACCTCAGGTGCCCATCTGGTTTTAGAGGTGAAAATTTCAATTCAACATATTGTGTTTGTAAAGCAAATAACTTGAAAGTCAGAGGGCGCTCAATTGATCATGCCCTCCAGCATTGCCTGATATATCAGTGGAATGTTTGAAGTTACCTAATCAAGGTGGTGGTAATAGTGATGTGAAGTGGGTAATTAAAACCGCTGGCAATTTTAGATTTTCATTTAGATTTCATATCAGTCATCAGTCATATTTTTTATGATCATGCGCAGATAATATAGAAGCAGTAATTGTAAAACAAAACATTTAACCCAAACGATCATTTATGAATACACCATTAGTTCTCAGCAGTAGAGTACTGATATAGCAGATATTGGTTGAGCTCTGAAATACATACTGCAAAAACAGTTGTCATCCGCAGTCAGTAAGCTGAGGTAGAATGGTGTAATTCTATTTAATAATAGCAGACTCCTTTCTGAAATCTCTTTTCCCCCAGTTATTTTCCTTTATTCCCTGCCTTCATCTCAGAGGACAGGCCAACCAAAGCAAAGCCCCTGGATTCCTGAGCAAACCACTATGCTCCTTGGCCCTGGTAGCGAGAGTTCTGAATGTTGTTGAAACTGACATCATGTGACTGACTACCCAGAGAACAGAAACTGTTCACTGAGGACAATGGAGAGACGAAGAGAACCCTGAAATGCTATACTGCACTGTAAGCTATTGTATGTGGAGTGGATGTATTTGATGTGGGCAGATATTGGTGTTTTAGTCTTGTCTGTGATGAAGCTGTCAGACACTTACTGTGTATGCAATATGTGGAATGCAGGTGGATTCTAAGACCGAGCATGATGATGATGGAGACGTGTTATTCCTCACAGTAGTGATTGTCTCAGCCACCATCTTTGTCTCTGTGTGAGGTAGCAATAAGCCTGGGGACGAGGTTACGATATGACTATGATCACCATTATGCTAATGCTGATGGAAACCATATTGGAAACGACGGTGACTACAACAATGATGATGATGATGATACTGGACAGGTTTTACAGGTTGTAGACCAGCTGCAGCCAGTCTGGTGTCAGCTCTGCCTCAGCCAGTAGCACGGTGAGCGGCAGGCCAGCCACTAACCGAGCAGCCATTCCCTGAGTCTTGATGACTTCCAGATGACAGCCCAGACAGCCTGGCCCGAGAGAACTCAGCACTCAGTCACAGACAGAGAGAGAGGGGGGAGGCAGAGATAGGGGAAGGGAGGAGAGAGAGAAACAGACAGACAAAGGAAAGGATGAAGCAGTTGCATGTGAAGTGGTTTAGCAGTGCTCCAGTCAGCGTTCTTACCTCATTCTCCTGATGGTTGTTGGTACACAACTCTCTCCAGCTGGGGCCTAGCTGGCTGCTGTGATTGGCTGGTGACTGATCCACATTCAGATCCCATTGAGACAGACAGACGACAGGGCAGTGTCAGTGTGTGTGCGCTGGGCCGAGAGTCAGCATGATGCATCGGTGGGGTCTACTCATCACTGTGTTCTACTGCCAACTGTTCCTGGCTGCTGCTCAACACTGGAGGAAAGGTAGGACACCTGAGCACCTCACAGAGCTTAGACTGACTTCAGGTCAGTTTGAGGGGTCCACACAGACACGTTCATAGAAAGTTAATGGTTGTTGTGTAGACGTACTCAGAGCTAGTCGCAATAAGAAGTAATGAACTGCATTTAGGAATCAAAGGAAAAAATAAACTATGGTTATGTATTAAGTATCGTTGTGCTTTATCATAACTGAACGTTTTGCTGCCAAATAGATTATTTAGTTGGAGTTAAGAAGGCTACATTTTTTTATGTAGACTATTTTCTGATGTGTTTGCAGACATTTATGAGATTATATGTTTTTTTTAAGAAAAAAAATTGTTTTGTTTGCTTTGGCAGGGCTGTGGGTGTTAGGCTCCTGTATGTATGTGATTGTGTTGATGAGAAGGAGAGAAATGCTATTTTCTGAATGTCTTTCGACAGGGAAAAACAACTTCAAGTGCCTCTTTGTAGTTGTGTCCAAACATTTGGATCTACATTCATACATTTTCCCTCCCTCCCACACACGTCAATGTTTGGTTCCTTGGAAATGTTGACTGCCCAAAATAGGTCCCTCCGAATTAAGGAATGTAGGAGGGTGTATTTACATGTAAATCACTGAATCAGACACATGATGTTGAACTTGCTTCAGGAAACGCAACTTAGCTCAGGTTTTTGCAGGCAGATGAGATCCAGTCATATACAGTCTTGGCCAAAGGTTTTGAGAATGACACAAATATATGTCTTCGCAAAGTTTGCTGCTTCAGTGTCTTTAGATATTTTTGTCGGATGTTACTATGGAATACTGAAGTATAATTACAAGCATTTTATAAGTGTCAAGTCTTTTATTGACAATTACATGAAGTTGATGCAAGAGTCAATATTTGCAGTGTTGACCCTTATTTTTCAAGACCTCTGCGATCTGACCCTGGCATGCTGTCAATTAACTTCTGTGCCACATCCTGACTGATGGCAGCCCATTCTTGCATATTCAATGCTTGGAGTTTGTCAGAAATTGTGGGTTTTTGTTTGTCCACCCGCCTCTAGAGGCTTGACCACAAGTTCTCAATGGGATTAAGGTCTGGGGAGTTTCCTGGCCATGGACCCAAAATATCAATGTTTTGTTCCCCGAGCCACTTACTTATCACTTTTGCCTTATGGCAAGGTGCTCCATCATGCTGGAAAAGGCATTGTTCGTCACCAAACTGTTCCTGGATGGTTGGGAGAAGTTCCTTTTGGAGGATGTGTTGGTAGCATTCTTTGTTCATGGCTGTGTTCTTAGGCAAAAATGTGAGTGAGCCCACTCCTTTGGCTGAGAAGCAACCCCACACATGAATGGTCTCAGGATGCTTTACTGTTGGCATGACACAGGACTGATAGTAGGGCTCACATTGTCTTCTCCGGACAAGCTTTTTTCCAGATGCCCCAAACAATCGGAAAGGGGATTGATCAGAGAAAATGACTTTACCCCAGTCCTCAGCAGTCCAATCCCTGTACGTTTTGCAGAATATCAGTCTGTCTCTGAACTTTTTCCTGGAGAGAAGTGGCTTCTTTGCTGCCCTTCTTGACATCAGGCCATCCTCCAAAAGTCCTCCATCCTCCAAAAGTCAGATGCACTCACACCTGCCTGCTCCCATTCCTGAGCAAACTCTGTACTGGTGGTACCCCGATCCCACAGCTGAATCAACTTTAGGAGGTCCTGGAGCTTGCTGGACTTTCTTGGGCGCCCTGAAGCCTTCTTCACAACAATTGAACCGCTCTCCTTGAAGTTCTTGATGATCCGATAAATGGTTGATTTAGGTGCAATCTTACTGGCAGCAATATCCTTGCCTGTGAAGCCCTTTTTGTGCAAAGCAATGATGACGGCATGTGTTTCCTTGCAGGTAACCATGGCTGACAGAGGAAGAACAATGATTCCAAGCACTACCCTCCTTTTGAAGCTTCCAGTCTGTTATTCAATTCAATCAGCATGACAGAGTGATCTCCATCCTTGTCCTCGTCAACACTCACACCTGTGTTAATAAGAGAATCACTGACATGATGTCAGCTGGTCCTTTGTGGCAGGGCTGAAATGCAGTGGAAATGTTTTTGGGGGGATTTAGTTCATTTGCATGGCAAAGAGGGACTTCATCTGATCACTCTTCATAACATTCTGGAGTATATGCAAATTGTCATCATACAAACTGAGGCAGCAGACAAATCAATATCTGCGTCATTCTCAAAACATTTGGCCACGACTGTACATGATGTGACTGTGTGGATACGAGTCTGACATGATCAGATAAAATAACACAAACTTTATTAATCCCAGAGGGGAAACCGGTCTGTCAATCAGTCATGTGTCTCAGTATCCTGTAGGCAAATATTATTACATCCATGTCCTACTAGTACTAAGCTTATCTACTGTATGGCTATTGAACGTCAGGTTACTTCTAAAGATCACGTCTGAATATTCAGGATTTGATAGAGGGGACAGACAGTGATTTAGAATTGGGGACAAGCTGTAAGTGTAGCCCATGTGACTGTCTCTGGCCCACTGTGACCCTCTGACTGTTGACACATTCTTCCCCAGCTGTTTGACTGCAGCAGCTTGGAAGAACATCTGCATGTCTGACTTGATATATTGTTATCCCTTCAACATTGAGACATATCTTGTCCCATATTTGGAGCTCTCGGGTCTTCGGCCCACTGGGAATGTTCTAATTAGGACATATACTTGCTCCAGAGTGTGTGCATTCTGTGGATAATATCAGTTTAGACATCACAATGCAAATATGTAAACTGGTTAAGCAAACATCATTCATCAGTTGTAGTATGGCAAATGTTCCTGACTTTGGTTTTGGCTCTGACTTTAATCCAAATAACCATTACTGTAAACCTGGAGGACAGTGACCTCTGGTTTGCCTGCTTTTCTCTAGTCACGACACAATTCCAGCCAAGACCATTTAGCACTGCTTGTAATGAATGGGCTTTGTGTTTTCCCCTGGCTCAGTGCATGTGCTTAGAGGGAGATTACAAGTTCCCTGCTTGTTTGTGAGGACACAGGGGACAGTGTCCTAGCAAACACTGATTATTTAGTCTACTGCTACAGTGGGCCGAGAAGCACGAGCGATGATTGGTTTCTTCTAGCTCAGAGCTTTGAAAACTGAGATCTGCTTTCAGAGGTGGGATCATCCACTTTAAACCAGCAACCACTTATTCCATGTGTGATCGGCTGGATTTGGAAACCGAGGCTACTGTGTATCAGATGACTGTGTTGGCCCGCTGAGCTAAAGCCTAGGCATTACGCAAGTCTTCAGGTCTCAGGCAAGGTTACACATCGCAGGGGCATTGCACGTAGATGTTTCTTTGTGTTGCTGTTGTTCTGCTGAGGTGAAAAGAAGGTTCCCTCCTGTTCTTCACTTCTGACACGAGCTTAACACAGTGGACTCAACTCATCATCTGTGTGTGGAATTTCAGCTCCGCCTACCTCCACTTATAGATACACACTGGAAGGCATTTTGAAGGGATGTGCTCCTGGATGAAAGTCAACATTGGGGCTTTGGCTTTCCAGTACATACTGGATGAGTATCTCACTTGGATGCACAGTAGCACATATCAGCACAAATCTAGGTGAAAATTATGACAGCAGTGTCTGGCATTCCTCGCAGCTGCTGTATGTATGGCACCTGCGCAACTACTGGTGAAACCCATACAAATTGCTGGCTGGTTGGAGCAGCCATTTTGGAGCTAATATCTCCACAGTGGTACAGCATCAACATTAACATCAAAGGATTCATGGAAAATGAAGCACGGAAATGAACCTCATAGACCTCATAACCTCACTGTTCACACTGTGGCTCTGTGCCAATCAAAGTCGTTGTCCCTATGGGTGTGTTCTGTATGCTTATACATTCCAACGCTGATCATTTAACCCTGTTTCTGAATGGGGAGAATATGGCAAGTGTTGTCCCATCGAGAGCGTGAGGAGTACAGTGGAGGGGGGCTGGGAATAGCAAGACCTGATCTTGGATCAGAATCCATATGGAGTACAGTCGGAGAACAGTGGAATTGTGCTGGGTGTCAGTTGACCAGGAGCTGATTCCTGATCAGTTTCCATAAAGAGGGCCAATGTTTAAACTATGATCCTCATTAAACTCAGTGAGCCTATATTTCGCTTGTCTCAAACAGCAGATTACTGTACAGTGATTGGATATCTGGCTTAGATTAGTAACAAGAGCACGTTCTACAGTAGTAGGGAACTGACCAAGCTCAGAAAGAATGTCACTCTCCGACAGGTGTTGTATCTATGAGAGAATGAGTAAGCTAGGGTGTGATAAACAGTAGCCCCCCGTGTGTTGTGTTTCATAAAGCTAAGTTACAACCGCATTGAACTCTGAACTGTTGAGAGGGCAACTTATTTTTACCCCTGGTCACGCTGTGTTCCTACCATGACCTTTCTGTTCTGTCCAGGGCCCAGGCATTCCTCAGACAGACTGAAGCACTGCATGATCGATGGTCTGTTTGTGTCCATTTCATACATGCTCCGACTTCCAATCAAGCTTCTTATTTGGACCTTGTCTGTCTGTACCTGACCCTTCAACCCAAAAGCACATGGTCCTGTACTTTCAACACACAGTCGGAGTTCCTGCCAGGTATTCAGGGATGTAATGGAAAAGAAAGCAAATAAGGTATTGAGGGAGAGATGCTGTTGCACCAGACTTTCTTTGGGTTGGGCTGGTTCATCTCTAGGTCATGTTAACAACATTTCTCAACGTGTCATATTTTTCTGTTGCGGTCAAATACTTGACCACAAGAATGTCTCTATGTACTGTAGCTGTCTCTCAAACTGGTGAAGGGTATTATCATGTCACTACTGTGACTCCTGCCTCAAATCATCCCCTCACTGTTCAGAAGCCGCTCAGAGTAATGCAGAGGGAACCCTGTGAAAAGAAGCCCATTAGTCCCATTATCTCACTTAATGTTAATCAGGCCTAGGTCATTTTTGAGAGATTAGACGAGTCCTTTGTAGATATAATAACTACCACATCTCCCTTACAGGTCAAAGAATAGGTGTGAAGGAGGTGGTTCAGTGAATGGTCTCATCGGAGATCAGAATACCTGCCTTAGCTGCATTTAGCTCAGGAGCTGCCTTTAGCTCAGCAGTCTTGTGGTATGCAAGGGACCAAGGTTGGAACCCAGTTGGTAAGCTTGTGTCCAGGTGTTTCTCTGCTTCTGCTCCTGGTTAGCTCCCCTTATAAATGACAGAGCTGCCTTAGTCTGTGGTTCTGAAGGCTGAGAGAGAGGGTTTTTATAAGGAGCAGACCACAGCTCCTGAACTCTCAGGCCTGCTGCGGCACATATGCCCTGACACTTTGAAATCTGACCGCCCTACCCTATAGCCTATGCCCTATAGACACACCTGGCTCTTTGAAAAGAGGGGGCATCTATAACGTGGGACATACCAGTGATTACCGGTGTCAGAGGTTAAAAGGTTTTCACCCGGTTTCACATAGGAATGTCTGCTGCAGTTTACACCCTAGTTGTCTCCCACAAACCTGGGACTCGATAGTTTAACCTAAGTAGACATGTTTACAGTGTGCAGTAAGTGTAGGATTTTACATGACCTATAGCTACTGTGTCAATGTATTTGACTATATTATATACTGTATGCCACTGCGTAAATACTGCAACATGTGTTGTGTTTGACTGACTTCCTGGTCACAACAACGGCAACCATATTCACTCGCTCAACGGGAAATTCTGGATCTATTGTATTTCAGGACTTCTTTTGGTTTGCTATTGGTTTAATGAGTCATTCAACTACTCAAAATGCTATCTCTCCTCTTCTCACTTTCTCTCCCCTTTCTATTCAGCCCTTTACCCATCAGCCTTTAGAGTGAAGCGTGGCACACACTCATTGGTCAACCCCACGTTCCAGAACTCTGTGGAAGATGTTAACCTGCTGTTTGAGGTGAGTCGACAATAGCCATCTCTGCTTAAATTACATTAATGAGCATAAAGGGGATTTAATTCATTGTGAATGTTACATGGAAACAAGAAGATTGTTGTCAGATCAAGTTAAATCTTCCACAAATGTAAAGTTTCATTACAGGCTCTCAGTCTGTAACAGCCTGGCTCTTTTCTCCGACCCACAATGGATCATCCAGAGACCCTCCTCTCAGATCATTTCGTCTTTAATACTTAATATTGTTCTGACATTGAATTCCATATCCCAGAGGCCCCTGCTTCTTCTCATTGTTGAGCCAGACCATATCCAATGTGGGCACAACCCAGATTCATCCACACATATTACAGCTGGTATGTTGGAGCCCAAGAAGCAAACATTATGTCTGGACATATACTGCTCAACCATCCACCGCTCTGATGTTTGAGTGGAAAACATGGACACAGAGGTTATAGGTTATTGAATCTTTGTGAATCTTGTGGGGTAGCGGCAAAACATGTTGCATCAGAATCAATGCCACTCAAGCTTTTATATTCACCTTTGCTTCTAAATAAAACATCTTAGGCATAACAAGTCAAAAATACCTGAAAGCTCATCTCTTGTGATTTTGGGAAGAATTCTTAACTTTCAGAAACTCTGTTAGTTACTTAAGTGAGTTGTAGGTCGCATAGGGGCCCCTTTCTCCATACTGTAGCAAACTCTTATATCAGTCCTTGTCAGTGCCAAATCTCAAATGTTAAATCGACCCCTAGACCCTGCACTTATGGAGATCTGAGAGTGCATAGGGTCTAAGGGTTGATTTGGAATTGGGCATTGCAGTATGGGAAGAGGCTACATTTCTACTGTTTGTTCTGACAGAACTCAGAACATCGCTGAGCAAACAACGGAAACCAAGAAGTGCGTGTGGAGTAAGCAAAGTTGGAGAGCTCTTGTCTTCAGCAGTGGGCCTATGTTTGTAGGTGTGTGTATCTCCTCAGAGTTCAATTCAGAGAGAGAGAGAAGTGAAAGTTAGATGTATTGAATGTTTGACTCCTCTTCTCCTCCAAATTGAAGAGCTGAAACATTTCCTGTTTGATGTGAATCTTGTGGATACCACCGCTCGTCGTGCTGCAGGGAAATGGAGGACGGAGGTGGGAAGGGCCGAGGCAGAGGTGCTGTAGGCAAAGTGAACAGTCCTCATGGGTTCAAACTTTCTGAATTTCATACAGTTGAACTTGGGCAACGAGAGTCATGGTTGGAGCAGGAACGTAGTTTTGACCCACTGGGAAAGGAAACTGAAGCCTCAGTCAGCAGTCGTCATCAGTAGCAGTGTGTGGGTAAAATCACTGGGGAAACCAAGCCAGGGAAAAAAAGCCATATTACAACCTGTGTTGTGAGAATTTATTTGTTTGCTCTATGACCTGTTAGTTCATATGCCTTGCCACCGTGATATAGAGATATATAGGCCTAAGGCCGAGACAATAAGAAGACACAGTCGCAGAATAAATTGAACCACACATTTGTTTCATCACAAAACCAGAGAGCATCCTCTGTCCGGTGAAGTCCACAAAGCATATTGAATGTAACATACAGTTACATGAACTACAGCATGGTCAAGCAAAAGAATGTTTCTGGAGTTTTCAGACTACTTAACAACTATTGATTTAGAACCACGGAGAGTTACTGCAAGTCACAAAGAAAACAGGAGCTGCCTCCACTATTCCAGCACCATTTCAACTTCAACATTTCAACATTATCAAATCACCTACTGTATGCTTAGTCTAATACAGTGACAACTAAAATACACCAAAAACAATCTAGTCCAATCAACGTAATGTGGCGTACAGCAAGTCAGCCACCAGCGGGAGACTCGTCAAGGCCTGGTGACAGACGGTGTATACATCACGAGGCGATGGCTCCATCCGCTGGACGTGCCAGGTCTCGACGACTTCTCCGGACAGGGCTGATTGGGAAGAAAGGACTCCTGTAGAGTTGGGGATGGGGGAAGAAAGGACTTCTGTATAGTTGGGGATGGGGGGAAGAAAGGACTCCATGTATAGGTGGGGATGGGGGAAGAAAGGACTCCATGTATAGGTGGGGATGGGGGAAGAAAGGACTCCTTGTATAGGTGGGGATGGGGGAAGAAAGGACTCCATGTATAGGTGGGGATGGGGGAAGAAAGGACTCCATGTATAGGTGGGGATGGGGGGAAGAAAGGACTCCTGTATAGTTGGGGATGGGGGAAGAAAGGACTCCTGTAGAGTTGGGGATGGGGGAAGAAAGGACTCCATGTATAGGTGGGGATGGGGGAAGAAAGGACTCCATGTATAGGTGGGGATGGGGGAAGAAAGGACTCCTGTATAGTTGGGGATGGGGGAAGAAAGGACTCCTGTAGAGTTGGGGATGGGGGAAGAAAGGACTCCTGTATAGGTGGGGATGGGGGGAAGAAAGGACTCCATGTATAGGTGGGGATGGGGGAAGAAAGGACTCCATGTATAGGTGGGGATGGGGGAAGAAAGGACTCCTGTATAGGTGGGGATGGGGGGAAGAAAGGACTCCTGTAGAGTTGGGGATGGGGGAAGAAAGGACTCCTGTATAGTTGGGGATGGGGGGAAGAAAGGACTCCTGTATAGTTGGGGATGGGGGAAGAAAGGACTCCTGTATAGTTGGGGATGGGGGAAGAAAGGACTCCTGTAGAGTTGGGGATGGGGGAGAAAGGACTCCTGTATAGGTGGGGATGGGGGGAAGAAAGGACTCCTGTAGAGTTGGGGATGGGGGAAGAAAGGACTTCTGTATAGTTGGGGATGGGGGGAAGAAAGGACTTCTGTATAGTTGGGGATGGGGGAAGAAAGGAGTCCTGTATAGGTGGGGATGGGGTAAGAAAGGACGCCTGTATAGTTGGGGATGGGGGAAGAAAGGACGCCTGTATAGGTGGGGATGGGGGAAAGAAAGGACTCCTGTATAGGTGGGGATGGGGGGAAGAAAGGACTCCTGTAGAGTTGGGGATGGGGGAAGAAAGGAGTCCTGTATAGGTGGGGATGGGGGGAAGAAAGGACTCCTGTATAGGTGGGGATGGGGGGAAGAAAGGACTCCTGTAGAGTTGGGGATGGGGGAAGAAAGGACTTCTGTATAGTTGGGGATGGGGGAAGAAAGGACTTCTGTATAGTTGGGGATGGGGGGAAGAAAAGAGTCCTGTATAGTTGGGGATGGGGGGAAGAAAGGAGTCCTGTATAGTTGGGGATGGGAGGAAGAAAGGACTCCTGTATAGTTGGGGATGGGGGGAAAAAAGGACTCCATGTATAGTTGGGGATGGGGGAAGAAAGGAGTCCTGTATAGTTGGGGATGGGGGAAGAAAGGAGTCCTGTATAGTTGGGGATGGGGGAAGAAAGGACTCCTGTATAGGTGGGGATGGGGGGAAGAAAGGACTCCTGTATAGTTGGGGATGGGGGAAGAAAGGACTCCTGTATAGGTGGGGAAGGGGGAAGAAAGGACTCCTGTATAGGTGGGGATGGGGGAAGAAAGGACTCCTGTATAGTTGGGGATGGGGGAAGAAAGGACTCCTGTATAGTTGGGGATGGGGGAAGAAAGGACTCCTGTATAGTTGGGGATGGGGGGAAGAAAGGACTCCTGTATAGGTGGGGATGGGGGGGAAGAAAGGACTCCTGTATAGTTGGGGATGGGGGGAGAAAGGACTCCTGTATAGTTGGGGATGGGGGGAAGAAAGGACTCCTGTATAGTTGGGGATGGGGAAGAAAGGACTCCTGTATAGTTGGGGATGGGGGTGGAAGAAAGGACTCCTGTATAGTTAGGGATGGGGGGAAGAAAGGACTCCTGTATAGTTGGGGATGGGGGAAGAAATGACTCCTGTATAGTTGGGGATGGGGGCGGAGAAAGGACTCCTGTATAGTTGGGGATGGGGGGAAGAAAGGACTCCTGTATAAGTGGGGATGGGCAGGAAGAAATGACTCCTGTATAGGTGGGGATGGGGGAAGAAAGGACTCCTGTATAGTTGGGGATGGGGGAAGAAAGGACTCCTGTATAGTTGGGGATGGGGGGAAGAAAGGACTCCTGTATAGTTGGGGATGGGGGAAGAAAGGACTCCTGTATAGTTGGGGATGGGGGGAAGAAAGGACTCCTGTATAGTTGGGGATGGGGGAAGAAAGGACTCCTGTATAGGTGGGGATGGGGGAAGAAAGGACTCCTGTATAGGTGGGGATGGGGGAAGAAAGGACTCCTGTATATGTGGGGATGGGGGGAAGAAAGGACTCCTGTATAAGTGGGGATGGGCAGGAAGAAATGACTCCTGTATAGGTGGGGATGGGGGAAGAAAGGGCTCCTGTATAGGTGGGGATGGGGGAAGAAAGGACTCCTGTATAGTTGGGGATGGGTGGAAGAAAGGGCTCCTGTATAGGTGGGGATGGGGGGGGAAGAAAGGACTCCTGTATAGGTGGGGATGGGGGAAGAAAGGACTCCTGTATAGTTGGGGATGGGTGGAAGAAAGGGCTCCTGTATAGGTGGGGATGGGGGGGAAGAAAGGACTCCTGTATAGTTGGGGATGGGGGAAGAAAGGACTCCTGTATAGGTGGGGATGGGGGGGAAGAAAGGACTCCTGTATCGGTGGGGATGGGGGAAGAAAGGCCTCCTGTATAGGTGGGGATGGGGGAAGAAAGGACTCCTGTATAGTTGGGGATGGGGGAAGAAAGGACTCCTGTATAGTTGGGGATGGGGGAAGAAAGGACTCCTGTATAGTTGGGGATGGGGGGAAGAAAGGACTCCTGTATAGGTGGGGATGGGGGGAAGAAAGGACTCCTGTATAGTTGGGGATGGGGGGAGAAAGGACTCCTGTATAGTTGGGGATGGGGGAAGAAAGGACTCCTGTATAGTTGGGGATGGGGGAAGAAAGGACTCCTGTATAGTTGGGGATGGGGGTGGAAGAAAGGACTCCTGTATAGTTAGGGATGGGGGGAAGAAAGGACTCCTGTATAGTTGGGGATGGGGGAAGAAATGACTCCTGTATAGTTGGGGATGGGGGGGAGAAAGGACTCCTGTATAGTTGGGGATGGGGGAAGAAAGGACTCCTGTATAAGTGGGGATGGGCAGGAAGAAATGACTCCTGTATAGGTGCTGATGGGGGGAAGAAAGGACTCCTGTATAGTTGGGGATGGGGAAGAAAGGACTCCTGTATAGTTGGGGATGGGGGGGGAGAAAGGACTCCTGTATAGTTGGGGATGGGGGAAGAAAGGACTCCTGTATAGTTGGGGATGGGGGGAAGAAAGGACTCCTGTATATGTGGGGATGGGGGAAGAAAGGACTCCTGTATAGGTGGGGATGGGGGAAGAAAGGACTCCTGTATAGGTGGGGATGGGGGAAGAAAGGACTCCTGTATATGTGGGGATGGGGGAAGAAAGGACTCCTGTATAAGTGGGGATGGGCAGGAAGAAATGACTCCTGTATAGGTGGGGATGGGGGGAAGAAAGGGCTCCTGTATAGGTGGGGATGGGGGAAGAAAGGACTCCTGTATAGTTGGGGATGGGTGGAAGAAAGGGCTCCTGTATAGGTGGGGATGGGGGGGAAGAAAGGACTCCTGTATAGGTGGGGATGGGGGAAGAAAGGACTCCTGTATAGTTGGGGATGGGTGGAAGAAAGGGCTCCTGTATAGGTGGGGATGGGGGGGGAAGAAAGGACTCCTGTATAGTTGGGGATGGGGGAAGAAAGGACTCCTGTATAGGTGGGGATGGGGGGAAGAAAGGACTCCTGTATCGGTGGGGATGGGGGAAGAAAGGCCTCCTGTATAGGTGGGGATGGGGGAAGAAAGGACTCCTGTATAGTTGGGGATGGGGGAAGAAAGGACTCCTGTATAGGTGGGGATGGGGGAAGAAAGGACTCCTGTATAGGTGGGGATGGGGGGGAAGAAAGGACTCCTGTATAGGTGGGGATGGGGGAAGAAAGGACTCCTGTATAGGTGGGGATGGGGTAGAAAGGACTCCTATATAGTTGGGGATGGGGGGAAGAAAGGACTCCTGTATAGTTGGGGATGGGGGAAGAAAGGACTCCTGTATAAGTGGGGATGGGCAGGAAGAAATGACTCCTGTATAGGTGGGGATGGGGGAAGAAAGGAGTCCTGTATAGGTGGGGATGGGGGGAAGAAAGGACTCCTGTATAGGTGGGGATGGGGGGAAGAAAGGACTCCTGTAGAGTTGGGGATGGGGGAAGAAAGGACTTCTGTATAGTTGGGGATGGGGGAAGAAAGGAGTCCTGTATAGTTGGGGATGGGGGGAAGAAAGGACTTCTGTATAGTTGGGGATGGGGGAAGAAAGGAGTCCTGTATAGTTGGGGATGGGGGAAGAAAGGACTTCTGTATAGTTGGGGATGGGGGGAAGAAAGGAGTCCTGTATAGTTGGGGATGGGAAGAAAGGACTCCTGTATAGTTGGGGATGGGGGAAAAAGGACTCCATGTATAGTTGGGGATGGGGGAAGAAAGGAGTCCTGTATAGGTGGGGATGGGGGAAGAAAGGACTCCTGTATAGGTGGGGATGGGGGAAGAAAGGACTCCTGTATAGTTGGGGATGGGGGAAGAAAGGACTCCTGTATAGTTGGGGATGGGGGAAGAAAGGACTCCTGTATAGTTGGGGATGGGAGGAAGAAAGGACTCCTGTATAGGTGGGGATGGGGGGAAGAAAGGACTCCTGTATAGTTGGGGATGGGGGAGAAAGGACTCCTGTATAGTTGGGGATGGGGGGAAGAAAGGACTCCTGTATAGTTGGGGATGGGGGAAGAAAGGACTCCTGTATAGTTGGGGATGGGGGTGGAAGAAAGGACTCCTGTATAGTTAGGGATGGGGGAAGAAAGGACTCCTGTATAGTTGGGGATGGGGGAAGAAATGACTCCTGTATAGTTGGGGATGGGGGGAGAAAGGACTCCTGTATTGTTGGGGATGGGGGGAAGAAAGGACTCCTGTATAAGTGGGGATGGGCAGGAAGAAATGACTCCTGTATAGGTGGGGATGGGGGGAAGAAAGGACTCCTGTATAGTTGGGGATGGGGGAAGAAAGGACTCCTGTATAGTTGGGGATGGGGGGGAGAAAGGACTCCTGTATAGTTGGGGATGGGGGAAGAAAGGACTCCTGTATAGTTGGGGATGGGGGGAAGAAAGGACTCCTGTATATGTGGGGATGGGGGGAAGAAAGGACTCCTGTATAGGTGGGGATGGGGGAAGAAAGGACTCCTGTATAGTTGGGGATGGGTGGAAGAAAGGGCTCCTGTATAGGTGGGGATGGGGGGGAAGAAAGGACTCCTGTATAGGTGGGGATGGGGGAAGAAAGGACTCCTGTATAGTTGGGGATGGGTGGAAGAAAGGGCTCCTGTATAGGTGGGGATGGGGGGGAAGAAAGGACTCCTGTATAGTTGGGAATGGGGGAAGAAAGGACTCCTGTATAGGTGGGGATGGGGGGGAAGAAAGGACTCCTGTATCGGTGGGGATGGGGGAAGAAAGGCCTCCTGTATAGGTGGGGATGGGGGAAGAAAGGACTCCTGTATAGTTGGGGATGGGGGAAGAAAGGACTCCTGTATAGGTGGGGATGAGGGAAGAAAGGACTCCTGTATAGGTGGGGATGAGGGAAGAAAGGACTCCTGTATAGGTGGGGATGGGGGAAGAAAGGACTCCTGTATAGGTGGGGATGGGGGAAGAAAGGACTCCTATATAGTTGGGGATGGGGGGAAGAAAGGACTCCTGTATAGTTGGGGATGGGGGGAAGAAAGGACTCCTGTATAAGTGGGGATGGGCAGGAAGAAATGACTCCTGTATAGGTGGGGATGGGGGAAGAAAGGACTCCTGTATAGTTGGGGATGGGGGAAGAAAGGACTCCTGTATAGTTGGGGATGGGGGGGGGAGAAAGGACTCCTGTATAGTTGGGGATGGGGGAAGAAAGGACTCCTGTATAGTTGGGGATGGGGGGAAGAAAGGACTCCTGTATAAGTGGGGATGGGCAGGAAGAAATGACTCCTGTATAGGTGGGGATGGGGGAAGAAAGGACTCCTGTATAGTTGGGGATGGGGGAAGAAAGGACTCCTGTATAGTTGGGGATGGGGGGGGAGAAAGGACTCCTGTATAGTTGGGGATGGGGGAAGAAAGGACTCCTGTATAGTTGGGGATGGGGGAAGAAAGGACTCCTGTATATGTGGGGATGGGGGGAAGAAAGGACTCCTGTATAGGTGGGGATGGGGGAAGAAAGGACTCCTGTATAGGTGGGGATGGGGGAAGAAAGGACTCCTGTATATGTGGGGATGGGGGAAGAAAGGACTCCTGTATAGGTGGGGATGGGGGGAAGAAAGGACTCCTGTATATGTGGGGATGGGGGAAGAAAGGACTCCTGTATAAGTGGGGATGGGCAGGAAGAAATGACTCCTGTATAGGTGGGGATGGGGGGAAGAAAGGGCTCCTGTATAGGTGGGGATGGGGGAAGAAAGGACTCCTGTATAGTTGGGGATGGGTGGAAGAAAGGGC
This sequence comes from Oncorhynchus masou masou, assembly GCF_036934945.1. Classification (NCBI taxonomy): domain Eukaryota; kingdom Metazoa; phylum Chordata; class Actinopteri; order Salmoniformes; family Salmonidae; genus Oncorhynchus; species Oncorhynchus masou. The sequence continues at coordinate 21,371,778 of NC_088238.1, forward strand.
TCCTGTATAGGTGGGGATGGGGGGGAAGAAAGGAGTCCTGTATAGGTGGGGATGGGGGAAGAAAGGACTCCTGTATAGGTGGGGATGGGGGAAGAAAGGACTCCTGTATAGTTGGGGATGGGGGAAGAAAGGACTCCTGTATAGTTGGGAATGGGGGAAGAAAGGACTCCTGTATAGGTGGGGATGGGGGGAAGAAAGGACTCCTGTATCGGTGGGGATGGGGGAAGAAAGGCCTCCTGTATAGGTGGGGATGGGGGAAGAAAGGACTCCTGTATAGTTGGGGATGGGGGAAGAAAGGACTCCTGTATAGGTGGGGATGGGGGAAGAAAGGACTCCTGTATAGGTGGGGATGGGGGGGGAAGAAAGGACTCCTGTATAGGTGGGGATGGGGGGAAGAAAGGACTCCTGTATAGGTGGGGATGGGGGAAGAAAGGACTCCTATATAGTTGGGGATGGGGGGGAAGAAAGGACTCCTGTATAGTTGGGGATGGGGGGAAGAAAGGACTCCTGTATAAGTGGGGATGGGCAGGAAGAAATGACTCCTGTATAGGTGGGGATGGGGGAAGAAAGGAGTCCTGTATAGGTGGGGATGGGGGAAGAAAGGACTCCTGTATAGGTGGGGATGGGGGAAGAAAGGACTCCTGTAGAGTTGGGGATGGGGGAAGAAAGGACTTCTGTATAGTTGGGGATGGGGGGAAGAAAGGACTTCTGTATAGTTGGGGATGGGGGGAAGAAAGGAGTCCTGTATAGTTGTGGATGGGGGAAGAAAGGACTTCTGTATAGTTGGGGATGGGGGAAGAAAGGAGTCCTGTATAGTTGGGGATGGGGGGAAGAAAGGACTTCTGTATAGTTGGGGATGGGGGAAGAAAGGAGTCCTGTATAGTTGGGGATGGGGGAAGAAAGGACTCCTGTATAGTTGGGGATGGGGGAAAAAGGACTCCATGTATAGTTGGGGATGGGGGAAGAAAGGAGTCCTGTATAGGTGGGGATGGGGGAAGAAAGGACTCCTGAATAGTTGGGGATGGGGGAAGAAAGGACTCCTGTATAGTTGGGGATGGGGGAAGAAAGGACTCCTGTATAGTTGGGGATGGGGGAAGAAAGGACTCCTGTATAGTTGGGGATGGGGGGAAGAAAGGACTCCTGTATAGGTGGGGATGGGGGGAAGAAAGGACTCCTGTATAGTTGGGGATGGGGGAAGAAAGGACTCCTGTATAGTTGGGGATGGGGGAAGAAAGGACTCCTGTATAGTTGGGGATGGGGGAAGAAAGGACTCCTGTATAGTTGGGGATGGGGGTGGAAGAAAGGACTCCTGTATAGTTAGGGATGGGGGAAGAAAGGACTCCTGTATAGTTGGGGATGGGGGAAGAAATGACTCCTGTATAGTTGGGGATGGGGGGAGAAAGGACTCCTGTATAGTTGGGGATGGGGGAAGAAAGGACTCCTGTATAAGTGGGGATGGGCAGGAAGAAATGACTCCTGTATAGGTGGGGATGGGGGGAAGAAAGGACTCCTGTATAGTTGGGGATGGGGGAAGAAAGGACTCCTGTATAGTTGGGGATGGGGGGGAGAAAGGACTCCTGTATAGTTGGGGATGGGGAAGAAAGGACTCCTGTATAGTTGGGGATGGGGGAAGAAAGGACTCCTGTATATGTGGGGATGGGGGGAAGAAAGGACTCCTGTATAGGTGGGGATGGGGGAAGAAAGGACTCCTGTATAGGTGGGGATGGGGGAAGAAAGGACTCCTGTATATGTGGGGATGGGGGGAAGAAAGGACTCCTGTATAGGTGGGGATGGGGGAAGAAAGGACTCCTGTATATGTGGGGATGGGGGAAGAAAGGACTCCTGTATAGTTGGGGATGGGTGGAAGAAAGGGCTCCTGTATAGGTGGGGAATGGGGGGGAAGAAAGTACTCCTGTATAGGTGGGGATGGGGGAAGAAAGGACTCCTGTATAGTTGGGGATGGGTGGAAGAAAGGGCTCCTGTATAGGTGGGGATGGGGGGAAGAAAGGACTCCTGTATAGTTGGGGATGGGGGAAGAAAGGACTCCTGTATAGGTGGGGATGGGGGGGAAGAAAGGACTCCTGTATCGGTGGGGATGGGGGAAGAAAGGACTCCTGTATAGGTGGGGATGGGGGGAAGAAAGGCCTCCTGTATAGGTGGGGATGGGGGGGAAGAAAGGACTCCTGTATAGTTGGGGATGGGGGAAGAAAGGACTCCTGTATAGGTGGGGATGGGGGAAGAAAGGACTCCTGTATAGGTGGGGATGGGGGGAAGAAAGGATTCCTGTATAGGTGGGGATGGGGGAAGAAAGGACTCCATGTATAGGTGGGGATGGGGGAAGAAAGGACTCCTGTATAGTTGGGGATGGGGGAAGAAAGGACTCCTGTAGAGTTGGGGATGGGGGAAGAAAGGACTCCTGTATAGGTGGGGATGGGGGGAAGAAAGGACTCCATGTATAGGTGGGGATGGGGGAAGAAAGGACTCCATGTATAGGTGGGGATGGGGGGAAGAAAGGACTCCTGTATAGGTGGGGATGGGGGGGAAGAAAGGACTCCTGTAGAGTTGGGGATGGGGGAAGAAAGGACTCCTGTATAGGTGGGGATGGGGGAAGAAAGGACTCCTGTAGAGTTGGGGATGGGGGAGAAAGGACTCCTGTATAGTTGGGGATGGGGGAGAAAGGACTCCTGTATAGGTGGGGATGGGGGGAAGAAAGGACTCCTGTAGAGTTGGGGATGGGGGAAGAAAGGACTTCTGTATAGTTGGGGATGGGGGAAGAAAGGACTTCTGTATAGTTGGGGATGGGGGGAAGAAAGGAGTCCTGTATAGGTGGGGATGGGGGAAGAAAGGACGCCTGTATAGTTGGGGATGGGGGAAGAAAGGACGCCTGTATAGGTGGGGATGGGGGAAAGAAAGGACTCCTGTATAGGTGGGGATGGGGGGAAGAAAGGACTCCTGTAGAGTTGGGGATGGGGGAAGAAAGGAGTCCTGTATAGGTGGGGATGGGGGAAGAAAGGACTCCTGTATAGGTGGGGATGGGGGGAAGAAAGGACTCCTGTAGAGTTGGGGATGGGGGAAGAAAGGACTTCTGTATAGTTGGGGATGGGGGGAAGAAAGGACTTCTGTATAGTTGGGGATGGGGGGAAGAAAAGAGTCCTGTATAGTTGGGGATGGGGGGAAGAAAGGAGTCCTGTATAGTTGGGGATGGGAGGAAGAAAGGACTCCTGTATAGTTGGGGATGGGGGAAAAAAGGACTCCATGTATAGTTGGGGATGGGGAAGAAAGGAGTCCTGTATAGTTGGGGATGGGGGAAGAAAGGAGTCCTGTATAGTTGGGGATGGGGGGAAGAAAGGACTCCTGTATAGGTGGGGATGGGGGGAAGAAAGGACTCCTGTATAGTTGGGGATGGGGGAAGAAAGGACTCCTGTATAGGTGGGGATGGGGGGAAGAAAGGACTCCTGTATAGGTGGGGATGGGGGAAGAAAGGACTCCTGTATAGTTGGGGATGGGGGAAGAAAGGACTCCTGTATAGTTGGGGATGGGGGAAGAAAGGACTCCTGTATAGTTGGGGATGGGGGGAAGAAAGGACTCCTGTATAGGTGGGGATGGGGGGAAGAAAGGACTCCTGTATAGTTGGGGATGGGGGGAGAAAGGACTCCTGTATAGTTGGGGATGGGGGAAGAAAGGACTCCTGTATAGTTGGGGATGGGGGAAGAAAGGACTCCTGTATAGTTGGGGATGGGGGTGGAAGAAAGGACTCCTGTATAGTTAGGGATGGGGGGAAGAAAGGACTCCTGTATAGTTGGGGATGGGGGAAGAAATGACTCCTGTATAGTTGGGGATGGGGGGGAGAAAGGACTCCTGTATAGTTGGGGATGGGGGGAAGAAAGGACTCCTGTATAAGTGGGGATGGGCAGGAAGAAATGACTCCTGTATAGGTGGGGATGGGGGGAAGAAAGGACTCCTGTATAGTTGGGGATGGGGGAAGAAAGGACTCCTGTATAGTTGGGGATGGGGGGGGAGAAAGGACTCCTGTATAGTTGGGGATGGGGGAAGAAAGGACTCCTGTATAGTTGGGGATGGGGGGAAGAAAGGACTCCTGTATATGTGGGGATGGGGGAAGAAAGGACTCCTGTATAGGTGGGGATGGGGGAAGAAAGGACTCCTGTATAGGTGGGGATGGGGGAAGAAAGGACTCCTGTATATGTGGGGATGGGGGGAAGAAAGGACTCCTGTATAAGTGGGGATGGGCAGGAAGAAATGACTCCTGTATAGGTGGGGATGGGGGAAGAAAGGGCTCCTGTATAGGTGGGGATGGGGGAAGAAAGGACTCCTGTATAGTTGGGGATGGGTGGAAGAAAGGGCTCCTGTATAGGTGGGGATGGGGGGAAAGAAAGGACTCCTGTATAGGTGGGGATGGGGAAGAAAGGACTCCTGTATAGTTGGGGATGGGTGGAAGAAAGGGCTCCTGTATAGGTGGGGATGGGGGAAGAAAGGACTCCTGTATAGTTGGGGATGGGGGAAGAAAGGACTCCTGTATAGGTGGGGATGGGGGGAAGAAAGGACTCCTGTATCGGTGGGGATGGGGGAAGAAAGGCCTCCTGTATAGGTGGGGATGGGGGAAGAAAGGACTCCTGTATAGTTGGGGATGGGGGAAGAAAGGACTCCTGTATAGTTGGGGATGGGGGAAGAAAGGACTCCTGTATAGTTGGGGATGGGGGGAAGAAAGGACTCCTGTATAGGTGGGGATGGGGGGAAGAAAGGACTCCTGTATAGTTGGGGATGGGGGAGAAAGGACTCCTGTATAGTTGGGGATGGGGGAAGAAAGGACTCCTGTATAGTTGGGGATGGGGGAAGAAAGGACTCCTGTATAGTTGGGGATGGGGGTGGAAGAAAGGACTCCTGTATAGTTAGGGATGGGGGAAGAAAGGACTCCTGTATAGTTGGGGATGGGGGAAGAAATGACTCCTGTATAGTTGGGGATGGGGGGAGAAAGGACTCCTGTATAGTTGGGGATGGGGGAAGAAAGGACTCCTGTATAAGTGGGGATGGGCAGGAAGAAATGACTCCTGTATAGGTGCTGATGGGGGGAAGAAAGGACTCCTGTATAGTTGGGGATGGGGGAAGAAAGGACTCCTGTATAGTTGGGGATGGGGGGGGGAGAAAGGACTCCTGTATAGTTGGGGATGGGGGAAGAAAGGACTCCTGTATAGTTGGGGATGGGGGGAAGAAAGGACTCCTGTATATGTGGGGATGGGGGGAAGAAAGGACTCCTGTATAGGTGGGGATGGGGGAATAAAGGATTCCTGTATAGGTGGGGATGGGGGGAAGAAAGGACTCCTGTATATGTGGGGATGGGGGGAAGAAAGGACTCCTGTATATGTGGGGATGGGCAGGAAGAAATGACTCCTGTATAGGTGGGGATGGGGGGAAGAAAGGGCTCCTGTATAGGTGGGGATGGGGGAAGAAAGGACTCCTGTATAGTTGGGGATGGGTGGAAGAAAGGGCTCCTGTATAGGTGGGGATGGGGGGAAGAAAGGACTCCTGTATAGGTGGGGATGGGGGAAGAAAGGACTCCTGTATAGTTGGGGATGGGTGGAAGAAAGGGCACCTGTATAGGTGGGGATGGGGGGAAGAAAGGACTCCTGAATAGTTGGGGATGGGGGAAGAAAGGACTCCTGTATAGGTGGGGATGGGGGGAAGAAAGGACTCCTGTATCGGTGGGGATGGGGGAAGAAAGGCCTCCTGTATAGGTGGGGATGGGGGAAGAAAGGACTCCTGTATAGTTGGGGATGGGGAAGAAAGGACTCCTGTATAGGTGGGGATGGGGGAAGAAAGGACTCCTGTATAGGTGGGGATGGGGGGAAGAAAGGACTCCTGTATAGGTGGGGATGGGGGAAGAAAGGACTCCTGTATAGGTGGGGATGGGGTAGAAAGGACACCTATATAGTTGGGGATGGGGGGAAGAAAGGACTCCTGTATAGTTGGGGATGGGGGGAAGAAAGGACTCCTGTATAAGTGGGGATGGGCAGGAAGAAATGACTCCTGTATAGGTGGGGATGGGGAAGAAAGGAGTCCTGTATAGGTGGGGATGGGGGAAGAAAGGACTCCTGTATAGGTGGGGATGGGGGAAGAAAGGACTCCTGTAGAGTTGGGGATGGGGGAAGAAAGGACTTCTGTATAGTTGGGGATGGGGGAAGAAAGGAGTCCTGTATAGTTGGGGATGGGGGAAGAAAGGACTTCTGTATAGTTGGGGATGGGGGAAGAAAGGAGTCCTGTATAGTTGGGGATGGGGGAAGAAAGGACTTCTGTATAGTTGGGGATGGGGGGAAGAAAGGAGTCCTGTATAGTTGGGGATGGGGGAAGAAAGGACTCCTGTATAGTTGGGGATGGGGGAAAAAAGGACTCCATGTATAGTTGGGGATGGGGGAAGAAAGGAGTCCTGTATAGGTGGGGATGGGGGGAAGAAAGGACTCCTGTATAGGTGGGGATGGGGGAAGAAAGGACTCCTGTATAGTTGGGGATGGGGGAAGAAAGGACTCCTGTATAGTTGGGGATGGGGGAAGAAAGGACTCCTGTATAGTTGGGGATGGGAGGAAGAAAGGACTCCTGTATAGGTGGGGATGGGGGGGAAGAAAGGACTCCTGTATAGTTGGGGATGGGGGGGAGAAAGGACTCCTGTATAGTTGGGGATGGGGGGAAGAAAGGACTCCTGTATAGTTGGGGATGGGGGAAGAAAGGACTCCTGTATAGTTGGGGATGGGGGTGGAAGAAAGGACTCCTGTATAGTTAGGGATGGGGGGAAGAAAGGACTCCTGTATAGTTGGGGATGGGGGAAGAAATGACTCCTGTATAGTTGGGGATGGGGGGGAGAAAGGACTCCTGTATAGTTGGGGATGGGGGGAAGAAAGGACTCCTGTATAAGTGGGGATGGGCAGGAAGAAATGACTCCTGTATAGGTGGGGATGGGGGGAAGAAAGGACTCCTGTATAGTTGGGGATGGGGAAGAAAGGACTCCTGTATAGTTGGGGATGGGGGGGGGAGAAAGGACTCCTGTATAGTTGGGGATGGGGGAACAAAGGACTCCTGTATAGTTGGGGATGGGGGAAGAAAGGACTCCTGTATATGTGGGGATGGGGGGAAGAAAGGACTCCTGTATAGGTGGGGATGGGGGAAGAAAGGACTCCTGTATAGTTGGGGATGGGTGGAAGAAAGGGCTCCTGTATAGGTGGGGATGGGGGGAAGAAAGGACTCCTGTATAGGTGGGGATGGGGGAAGAAAGGACTCCTGTATAGTTGGGGATGGGTGGAAGAAAGGGCTCCTGTATAGGTGGGGATGGGGGGAAGAAAGGACTCCTGTATAGTTGGGAATGGGGGAAGAAAGGACTCCTGTATAGGTGGGGATGGGGGGAAGAAAGGACTCCTGTATCGGTGGGGATGGGGGAAGAAAGGCCTCCTGTATAGGTGGGGATGGGGGAAGAAAGGACTCCTGTATAGTTGGGGATGGGGAAGAAAGGACTCCTGTATAGGTGGGGATGGGGGAAGAAAGGACTCCTGTATAGGTGGGGATGGGGGGGGAAGAAAGGACTCCTGTATAGGTGGGGATGGGGGGAAGAAAGGACTCCTGTATAGGTGGGGATGGGGGAAGAAAGGACTCCTATAAAGTTGGGGATGGGGGGGAAGAAAGGACTCCTGTATAGTTGGGGATGGGGGGAAGAAAGGACTCCTGTATACGTGGGGATGGGCAGGAAGAAATGACTCCTGTATAGGTGGGGATGGGGGAAGAAAGGACTCCTGTATAGTTGGGGATGGGGGAAGAAAGGACTCCTGTATAGTTGGGGATGGGGGGAAGAAAGGACTCCTGTATAGTTGGGGATGGGGGAAGAAAGGACTCCTGTATAGTTGGGGATGGGGGAAGAAAGGACTCCTGTATAAGTGGGGATGGGCAGGAAGAAATGACTCCTGTATAGGTGGGGATGGGGGGAAGAAAGGACTCCTGTATAGTTGGGGATGGGGGAAGAAAGGACTCCTGTATAGTTGGGGATGGGGGAAGAAAGGACTCCTGTATAGTTGGGGATGGGGGAAGAAAGGACTCCTGTATAGTTGGGGATGGGGGAAGAAAGGACTCCTGTATATGTGGGGATGGGGGGAAGAAAGGACTCCTGTATAGGTGGGGATGGGGGAAGAAAGGACTCCTGTATAGGTGGGGATGGGGGGAAGAAAGGACTCCTGTATATGTGGGGATGGGGGGAAGAAAGGACTCCTGTATAGGTGGGGATGGGGGGAAGAAAGGACTCCTGTATATGTGGGGATGGGGGGAAGAAAGGACTCCTGTATAAGTGGGGATGGGCAGGAAGAAATGACTCCTGTATAGGTGGGGATGGGGGGAAGAAAGGGCTCCTGTATAGGTGGGGATGGGGGAAGAAAGGACTCCTGTATAGTTGGGGATGGGTGGAAGAAAGGGCTCCTGTATAGGTGGGGATGGGGGGAAGAAAGGACTCCTGTATAGGTGGGGATGGGGGAAGAAAGGACTCCTGTATAGTTGGGGATGGGTGGAAGAAAGGGCTCCTGTATAGGTGGGGATGGGGGGAAGAAAGGACTCCTGTATAGTTGGGAATGGGGGAAGAAAGGACTCCTGTATAGGTGGGGATGGGGGGAAGAAAGGACTCCTGTATCGGTGGGGATGGGGGAAGAAAGGCCTCCTGTATAGGTGGGGATGGGGGAAGAAAGGACTCCTGTATAGTTGGGGATGGGGGAAGAAAGGACTCCTGTATAGGTGGGGATGGGGGAAGAAAGGACTCCTGTATAGGTGGGGATGGGGGGGAAGAAAGGACTCCTGTATAGGTGGGGATGGGGGGAAGAAAGGACTCCTGTATAGGTGGGGATGGGGGAAGAAAGGACTCCTGTATAGTTGGGGATGGGGGGAAGAAAGGACTCCTGTATAGTTGGGGATGGGGGAAGAAAGGACTCCTGTATAAGTGGGGATGGGCAGGAAGAAATGACTCCTGTATAGGTGGGGATGGGGGAAGAAAGGAGTCCTGTATAGGTGGGGATGGGGGGAAGAAAGGACTCCTGTATAGGTGGGGATGGGGGGAAGAAAGGACTCCTGTAGAGTTGGGGATGGGGGAAGAAAGGACTTCTGTATAGTTGGGGATGGGGGGAAGAAAGGACTCCTGTATAGTTGGGGATGGGGGGAAAAAGGACTCCATGTATAGTTGGGGATGGGGGAAGAAAGGAGTCCTGTATAGGTGGGGATGGGGGGAAGAAAGGACTCCTGTATAGGTGGGGATGGGGGAAGAAAGGACTCCTGTATAGTTGGGGATGGGGGAAGAAAGGACTCCTGTATAGTTGGGGATGGGGGAAGAAAGGACTCCTGTATAGTTGGGGATGGGGGGAAGAAAGGAATCCTGTATAGGTGGGGATGGGGGGAAGAAAGGACTCCTGTATAGTTGGGGATGGGGGGAGAAAGGACTCCTGTATAGTTGGGGATGGGGGGAAGAAAGGACTCCTGTATAGTTGGGGATGGGGGAAGAAAGGACTCCTGTATAGTTGGGGATGGGGGTGGAAGAAAGGACTCCTGTATAGTTAGGGATGGGGGAAGAAAGGACTCCTGTATAGTTGGGGATGGGGGAAGAAATGACTCCTGTATAGTTGGGGATGGGGGGAGAAAGGACTCCTGTATAGTTGGGGATGGGGGAAGAAAGGACTCCTGTATAAGTGGGGATGGGCAGGAAGAAATGACTCCTGTATAGGTGGGGATGGGGGGAAGAAAGGACTCCTGTATAGTTGGGGATGGGGGAAGAAAGGACTCCTGTATAGTTGGGGATGGGGGAGAAAGGACTCCTGTATAGTTGGGGATGGGGGAAGAAAGGACTCCTGTATAGTTGGGGATGGGGGAAGAAAGGACTCCTGTATATGTGGGGATGGGGGGAAGAAAGGACTCCTGTATAGGTGGGGATGGGGGAAGAAAGGACTCCTGTATAGGTGGGGATGGGGGGAAGAAAGGACTCCTGTATATGTGGGGATGGGGGAAGAAAGGACTCCTGTATAGGTGGGGATGGGGGAAGAAAGGACTCCTGTATATGTGGGGATGGGGGAAGAAAGGACTCCTGTATAGTTGGGGATGGGTGGAAGAAAGGGCTCCTGTATAGGTGGGGAATGGGGGGGAAGAAAGGACTCCTGTATAGGTGGGGATGGGGGAAGAAAGGACTCCTGTATAGTTGGGGATGGGTGGAAGAAAGGGCTCCTGTATAGGTGGGGATGGGGGGAAGAAAGGACTCCTGTATAGTTGGGGATGGGGGAAGAAAGGACTCCTGTATAGGTGGGGATGGGGGGAAGAAAGGACTCCTGTATCGGTGGGGATGGGGGAAGAAAGGACTCCTGTATAGGTGGGGATGGGGGGAAGAAAGGCCTCCTGTATATGTGGGGATGGGGGAAGAAAGGACTCCTGTATAGTTGGGGATGGGGGAAGAAAGGACTCCTGTATAGGTGGGGATGGGGGAAGAAAGGACTCCTGTATAGGTGGGGATGGGGGGGAAGAAAGGATTCCTGTATAGGTGGGGATGGGGGAAGAAAGGACTCCTATATAGTTGGGGATGGGGGGGAAGAAAGGACTCCTGTATAGGTGGGGATGGGGGAAGAAAGGACTCCTGTATAGGTGGGGATGGGGGGAAGAAAGGACTCCTGTATAGTTGGGGATGGAGGAGAAGAAAGGAGTCCTGTATAGGTGGGGATGGGGGAAGAAAGGCCTCCTGTATAGGTGGGGATGGGGGGAAGAAGGACTCCTGTATAGGTGTTGATGGGGGGAAGAAAGGACTCCTGTATAGTTGGGGATGGTAGAAGAAAGGACTCCTGTATAGGTGGGGATGGGGGAAGAAAGGACTCCTGTATAGTTGGGGATGGAGGAGAAGAAAGGAGTCCTGTATAGGTGGGGATGGGGGGAAGAAGGACTCCTGTATAGGTGGGGATGGGGGGAAGAAGGACTCCTGTATAGGTGGGGATGGGGGAAGAAAGGACTCCTGTATAGTTGGGGATGGGGGAAGAAAGGACTCCTGTATAGGTGGGGATGGGGGGCAGAAGGACTCCTGTATAGGTGGGGATGGGGAAGGAAAGGACTCCTGTATAGTTGGGGATGGGGGAAGAAGGACTCCTGTATAGGTGGGGATGGGGGAAGAAAGGACTCCTGTATAGTTGGGGATGGGGGAAGAAAGGACTCCTGTATAGGTGGGGATGGGGGAAGAAAGGCCTCCTGTATAGGTGGGGATGGGGGGAAGAAGGACTCCTGTATAGGTGGGGATGGGGGAAGAAAGGACTCCTGTATAGTTGGGGATGGGGGAAGAAAGGCCTCCTGTATAGGTGGGGATGGGGGAAGAAGGACTCCTGTATAGGTGGGGATGGGGGAAGAAAGGACTCCTGTATAGGTGGGGATGGGGGGAAGAAGGACTCCTGTATAGGTGGGGATGGGGGGAAGAAAGGACTCCTGTATAGTTGGGGATGGGGGAAGAAAGGACTCCTGTATAGGTGGGGATGGGGGAAGAAAGGCCTCCTGTATAGGTGGGGATGGGGGGAAGAAGGACTCCTGTATAGGTGGGGATGGGGGGCAGAAGGACTCCTGTATAGGTGGGGATGGGGGGAAGAAAGGACTCCTGTATAGTTGGGGATGGGGGAAGAAAGGCCTCCTGTATATGTGGGGATGGGGGGAAGAAGGACTCCTGTATAGGTGGGGATGGGGGGAAGAAAGGACTCCTGTATAGGTGGGGATTGGGGGAAGAAGGACTCCTGTATAGGTGGGGATGGGGGGAAGAAAGGACTCCTGTATAGTTGGGGATGGGGGAAGAAAGGACTCCTGTATAGGTGGGGATGGGGGAAGAAAGGCCTCCTGTATAGGTGGGGATGGGGGAAGAAGGACTCCTGTATAGGTGGGGATGGGGGAAGAAAGGACCTCTGTATAGGTGGGGATGGGGGGCAGAAAGGACTCCTGTATAGGTGGGGATGGGAGAAGAAAGGCCTCCTGTATAGTTGGGGATGGGGGAAGAAAGGACTCCTGTATAGGTGGGGATGGGGGGCAGAAAGGACTCCTATATAGTTGGGGATGGGGGAAGAAAGGACTCCTGTATAGGTGGGGATGGGGGGCAGAAAGGACTCCTGTATAGGTGGGGATGGGAGAAGAAAGGCCTCCTGTATAGGTGGGGATGGGGGAAGAAAGGACTCCTGTATAGTTGGGGATGGGGGAAGAAAGGACTCCTGTATAGTTGGGGATGGGGGGGAAGAAAGGACTCCTGTATAGTTGGGGATGGTAGAAGATAGGACTCCTGTATAGGTGGGGATGGGGGAAGAAGGACTCCTGTATAGGTGGGGATGGGGGAAGAAAGGAGTCCTGTATAGGTGGGGATGGGGGGAAGAAAGGACTCCTATATAGTTGGGTATGGGGGGGGGAGAAAGGACGCCTGTATAGGTGGGGATGGTAGAAGAAAGGACTCCTGTATAGTTGGGGATGGTAGAAGAAAGGACTCCTGTATAGTTGGGGATGGTAGAAGAAAGGAGTCCTGTATAGTTGGGGATGGTAGAAGAAAGGAGTCCTGTATAGGTGGGGATGGGGGGAAGAAAGGACTCCTATATAGTTGGGTATGGGGGGAAGAAAGGACGCCTGTATAGGTGGGGATGGTAGAAGAAAGGACTCCTGTATAGTTGGGGATGGTAGAAGAAAGGACTCCTGTATAGTTGGGGATGGTAGAAGAAAGGAGTCCTGTATAGTTGGGGATGGTAGAAGAAAGGAGTCCTGTATAGGTGGGGATGGGGGGAAGAAAGGACTCCTGTATAGTTGGGGATGGTAGAAGAAAGGACTCCTGTATAGTTGGGGATGGTAGAAGAAAGGAGTCCTGTATAGTTGGGGATGGTAGAAGAAAGGAGTCCTGTATAGTTGGGGATGGTAGAAGAAAGGAGTCCTGTATAGGTGGGGATGGGGGGAAGAAAGGACTCCTATATAGTTGGGTATGGGGGGGGAAGAAAGGACGCCTGTATAGGTGGGGATGGTAGAAGAAAGGACTCCTGTATAGGTGGGGATGGGGGGAAGAAAGGACGCCTGTATAGGTGGGGATGGTAGAAGAAAGGACTCCTGTATAGTTGGGGATGGGGGGAAGAAAGGACTCCTGTATAGGTGGGGATGGTTACAGAGGTAACAGGAGTGAGTGCAGTTGCTATCCCAGCAGGATACAGCAAGACCCGGAGTCCAGAAGAGGGTCTCATAGGGAGACCTTTTCTTTTTGATTTATTATTTAAATAAACACCCTTGAAACCGAGTTTATCCTACTCTGTCCGTGTCTAATCTGTGTAAATGTCTTGACCAAACCCCTACTGGTAAGAGCTTGACTTGTGTTCCAGGTGGGGATTCAACAGAGGAATAAGGCAGCAAACATATTTTGTAATGTATTGTATGACCCCTACTGGTAAGAGTTTGACTTGTGTTCCAGGTGGGGATTCAACAGAGGAATAAGGCAGCAATCATATTTTGTAATGTATTGTATGACCCCTACTGGTAAGAGTTTGACTTGTGTTCCAGTTATACCATTGGTGGCGCATGAGGTGAGATTCACCATGACTCTGTTGGGAAATCGCTCTGTTGATCGAATCATTCAATCAGTCAATTGATTAAATCAATCAAACAATCTCAGAACATGAAGGTATTGAGATGACAGATGGACATATGAAAAGTGGATCTGATAGAACCTGTAAAGAATCTGATACAACTGTGTCTGTCTTCTAGATCCTGCTGGCAGGCCTGCAGATCGAGGATGAGGACAAGCCCTTTGTGATCCCAGACATGGAGCTGGCGTCTCTGAGGTCGGTCCAAAAGCTGGAGGTTATCTGTGAGGACGTCCTTCCCAAGAGACTATCCGAGATCAGACGTCTGACCTCCCACCTGTTCCAGCACAGAGGTGCCCTGAGCAGGGAGGACTTTGAGCGCACAGTGCTCACTATGGTGTACACTGCCCAGACTCTGGCTCATACCACCTCCCAACACCAGAAGGCGCTGTGGGGAGACGCCCTGCTGCAGCTGTTCAGGGCCATACAAGAAGATCTGACGCCCCCACCCAGGACACCTCAGCACTAGTGTTATGGACATGTGGACACATTATTTTAGATAATATAATATACTGATTATTTTATACTGTAACACAAGAGAATTTGAAGGATGTTTTCTATTGTATTCTGTTGTATTGTATTATCAAAATGACTGTTCTGATAATGTAATATGTTTGGTTATGATCAAATGTTATGATCTAATCAATTTGCAAGGAGGATGTGGGAAACGGAGGGATGTGAACTATATCTTGTTCGTGTTCTATCTATTGGATTCCGCCTTGTTCCAGGACTTCAGATGTAATCAAACATTTTAAATATTTTATCAGTCACTCTGTCATCATGATTCATTACAGGTCTTTATCAAATCTTCTGTCCTAATCTTCTCAGCTGTTTATCGCAATCACATAATCTTTACCCAGCACAGTCCTATGGCGAAAAGGAGCTTCGTGAAAAGGTTGTCCTATGAGGGGCAGAAATATTGTATTGACCTGTAACATAGCTTTGGATGAAGACAGGGGTATCAATTTGCTTAGCTTATTTCTCCGTAATTGATATTATAACAAAATAATTATGAATATTTTTAACGGTACCATGGTTATGGCCATGTTATGATCCAACCTATCCTGATGCAGTAAAAACATATATTTATGCAAAATCTTTTTGACTGCAGACCCATTATATATTTTGGGATTATCTGGATTCACAGGTTTTACGCACCAACAAGACTTTTTGGAGAGCACTCTGGTCCTCTTTTGATATGGCCTTGTTATGAATATGTACAGATGAGGGATATGGCTATAGAATGTTCACTCACATTTGCAAAATACGTGGGGAGGGATTTGCCTCAGTCCCAACCTGTTTTTATTTTGGAAGTCGAGGATTTTAGCTGCTCTAGCCTGCAGGGAGGATGTCAAGCTCTCCTGGTGGTCACACATAATGGCAGAGGTGAGTCCAAGCCCCATGCTCCGAGTAGAGCCCACTAGAGCCCTCATTGATGAGAAACTACAGATTGTGGTGAAGAATGTTTTTCCCCAAAAATAAGATTACACTTCGTTCCTTTCACCGCTCTGAGGGTGGGAGGTGTTCTGCCATTATGCCAGTGATGAAACGGGGATGGTCAAAGGCAAGAACAACTATGTTTTTGGGCTTGTGTTCCTACTTGTTGTTTTGCCAGATGTTACTATTTATGTTTGTCATACTTCATGCAAAGATATTTTTTTTAAGTACAGTATTTTGACTTGTTAATCAACTTTACAAATTGCTATAGGAAAGCAACCGAGTTGTGTTATTGTACTGTATCGTGTGTGAAGTTGCTGAGGACATCCGTTTCTGCGGTTCTTATATGGGCTTAGAATCCATGGGCTTACTGTGGATCATGAGGCCATAGTCTGGCAGTGAAACAGGACTCACACACACACACACACCAAATTACATAAGATATGCCTCTGCTCCAGTATGGATTCTGAATTATTCTCAGTTCGCTCTCCCTACATAGTTGACTGTTTCTTTTCTCTCTGTAATACTGTAAACAATTATTTTACAGATGCTCTGTAGACACAACCCTATTTTCCAACATATGTTTTGATAATTCAGCCCAGATGTATGGAGTGTATAAGTGCCAGTCATGTTTTCCCTTTGAGATTGTCCCTTGTGTTTTAGCCGATTCTAAAGCAATGGTAAATGACCACATTTGGAATGCACTGAAATTATAGTTGTATTTTGCTCAAATCTCTAGAAATATGCACAAGATGCACTTTGATGAGAACAACCATTTGATCCTGAGAGACATGATCCAGCCTTTCACTGAGAGTGACCCTAAAGTAGAGGTGGTGGTATCTTTCAGACTGCATTGTATGCACACTAGACTGTATGTATTTGTACAGCGAGGAACTGACATGTGTGTGGACCTCTTTTTTGACCCCAAAGGACAGGAGGTTAAAGTGTCCATTACTGATGGTCATTGGAGAAGCTGACCAGAACTGTGCCACTGCAGAACCTGTCCAGGATGTAAGTACTGTACAGGAGCAATTAGTGTTAAGCGCCTTGCTCAAGATATATTTTTCAACTAGTCATCTCAGGGATTCAAACCAGCAACCTTTCAGTTAATGGCCCAACACTCTTAACCACTAGGCTACCTGCCACGACCTGATAATGCAAACATAGACCTACATTGATTACTGTATAAGTTGGCACGCTAAAAGGCCTATCCCAGATATCACCTGACCTCTGACCTCTATGCACAGATGCGCAGTACAGTATGTTAGATAGGGCAGGGAACGGTCACCTGCTGACAACTGTGTCCTACCCTGGGGCTGGTCACCTGATCAAACCTTTCTACTCTCCTCACTTCCGCTCCAGCACCATTCTTAGGCTTTACAACAAGAACAGGGTAATAAGTGAGGGATTTTACAGAGCATCTCTCATCTGCTCTTACTTACTGTAAGGCTCGATCAAGGACCCAGTCAATAGTATCCCTAGACATTACACATGACATTATAAGTCTTTGAAAGGGATTGTTTTTCATGAGTATTTTTACCCTACTGTAAAACTGTGATGTGCTGTTGCAGTGATCATGTTGTGGGGAGGGGAGTCCAAATGGAGGAGGATCCTGGAGTTCCTTCAGAAGAACCTGTACCAAAGACAGGACCCCTCTGTCCCCTCAGAGCTGTGAGATCCTCCTGGACTATCTCCATTATAGTCGTCGCTTCTCCAGCTTCGTTATCTGTCAGGGCCCTATTCTTGAAATTAAAGAGAGAAGATATTGGTTGGATTTGTTTTTACTCACCAGGTGGCAGCATTGTACAGTCTCTTAAATGACTGGTCTGCTGCTCGTAGGTGTCAGTAGTCAATGTCCTGACAATTACCAGAAGGAAGAAGAGGAGATGGTCGACATCAAAGTCCTCATGGGGAAGCTTTTCTGTTTAAAGACCTTGGGTCAGACCTTGGCTGCTCGGTCACGGTTGAGTTGCGGTCTTCTAGCCAGTCTGGTTTGGATTCCAAACTCCTGTGAGGTGATGTGAAGTGTTATTGATATCAGCTGAATTGGAGAGAATGAACACCGCTGCCTTTAACTCTCATTAACTGCATAACCTTTTTGTTGTTGTTGAGATGTCACCCATATTCTCACTTCAGATCACACCATTCTGGCAAAGTGGACCGATGGCGTAAACATCTCCATGTGTTGCTCATATATTAAACCAAAAGCCTGGTTCCAGATCTGTTTGCGCTGTGTTGCTCCTAGGGTCATTGTCATCCCAAACATCGTCATGCACAAACAGATCTGGGACTACGTAGGCTACTAAACCAATGCTTTCTCTAGTGATGAAGGATAAAATACCCAATTTGGCAACCTGTCGTGCTACTAAACCAATGCCTTCTCTAGTGATGAAGGATAAAATACCCAATTTGGCAACCTGTCGTGCTACTAAACCAATGCCTTCTCTAGTGATGAAGGATAAAATACCCAATTTGGCAACCTGTCGTGCTATTAAACCAATGCCTTCTCTAGTGATGAAGGATAAAATACCCAATCTGGCAACCTGTCGTGCTATTAAACCAATGCCTTCTCTAGTGATGAAGGGTAAATACCCAATCTGGCATCCTGCCGTGCCATTAAACCAATGCCTTCTCTAGTGATGAAGGGTAAATTCCCAATCTGGCAACCTGTCGTGCCATTAAACCAATGCCTTCTCTAGTGATGAAGGGTAAATTCCCAATCTGGCAACCTGCCGTGCCATTAAACCAATGCCTTCTCTAGTGATGAAGGGTAAATTCCCAATCTGGCAACCTGCCGTGCCGTTAAACCTTTACAGACACAGTGGAGTATATCCTCAACCTTCATTCCTCCAGCAGCCTTGTGGTGTGACTTGCCCCCCTATTATAATGAGGAGGAAGTAATCCAGTGCCTGTACCCCATGCATCAGACCCACGCTCTGGCCCCACCATGGAAAACATTCCACTGGCAGCCCCTCAGCACGGCACATATGGACCAAATTCCTCCTTTTGAAACTCCATTGAAAGAATATGTTCATGTTGTGAGCCCGAAAAAAAGGGGAGTAATAGATAAAAGCGATGTTAAAATAAAACATTTGCATTACTTATTGTCACACATGGCGGCGGTAGAGAAGGGGATGGGGGGGGAAGGGATTTAGAGACGCAGTCAGAGACTCTAGATGTTAGGTTCAGATGTTCTGATTTATGAGCTATAGAGCCATGCACAGTGTAAGGCTATTACCCAGATAATGATGCCATCTAGTGACCATGGCAATGTACAAATCCTGTAACTCTCTGGTTAGGGACCATGCCATGTTAAGTGGGCAGCCCACAGAACACTAGATCTAGAATCCCTACTCCCCAGGGGCTGATAGTGAGGTAGGATTTTAGAAATGTGGCCCACCCAGTTTTAGTAGGGAGGTGGAAGGGAGGGTTGACACATTTCCCTGTCCATCCATAGAGTTTTGACAGACTGATATAGCATGTATAATGGCTAGGGAGCCTGGCTTTGACAGTGAGAAGGGAGAGGGGTGATGATGCCAACATTGTGTGCGCTTGTGTGTGTGTTAGTTTCCTATGTGTTAGTCATGGAATGGGATACCTCAGTGTATCCAACAGCCAATTACACAGTATGAGGAGGGTAGTGCCTAACCCATAACAAACAATACTTTAACAGCCTGCATGAACTCATGAGATCAGACTGAAATTAAATTAACACACTACCACTACTTGGGATCATGTCAACAAGAGTAGATTAAACTCACAGCAGACTGTCAATCTACTTCTTGCCAAGCACTTGCCCTCTGTGATGTGGTTGTTGGTGACGGCTTCTCCTCCAAAAACCCCATAATACTCAGTAACCGAAGTGGCCACATTTATCACAGCTCTTGGAATTCTGGCATTCTGCTCCATGTTCCCACAAAATAGATTTGTTGTGTATAGTGCCCCTGACACAGTCGATAAGCGATGGGAGATCATTGTCAGGGAGGAAGTGATGAGGCTTAGGCATGAAGTGGTTCTCTCTTACTCCCCTCTACAGCTCTTATTTAGTATTGTTATGTAGAGGTGCTTAGTTCTCATGAGAGTTCTGGTAGTGTTATGTAGAGCTGCTAGGTTCTCATGAGAGTTCTGGTAAGCCCTGTTTCAACACAACCCATTGCAAGGGTCTTTAACTCAATTTGGCCTGGTGTAATCCTACCACAGGTGCTGGCTTCCCAAGGGGAAATGCTCATCCAGTGTGTGTGTGTGTGTGTGTGTGTGTGTGTGTGTGTGTGTGTGTGTGTGTGTGTGTGTGTGTGTGTGTGTGTGTGTGTGTGTGTGTGTGTGTGTGTGTGTGTGTGTGTGTGTGTGTGTGTGTGTGTGTGTGTGTGTGATTTAATAATATTACCATTCAAAAGTTTGGGGTCACTTAGAAATGTCCTTGTTATTGAAAGAAAATCTATTTTTTTGTCCATTAAAGTAACATCAAATTGATCAGAAATACAGTGTAGACATTGTTAATGTTGTAAATGACTATTTATGGCTGGTTTTGAATGGAATATCTACATATGCGTACAGAGGCCCATTATCAGCAACCATCACCCCTGTATTCCAATGGCATGTTGTGTAAGCTAAGCCATGTTTATAATTTTAAAAGTCTAATTGATCATAAGAAAAACCCTTTTGCAATTATGTTAGCACAGCTGGTTTAAAGAAGCAATAAAACTGGCCTTCTTTAGACTAGTTGAGTATCTGGAGCATCAGCATTTGTGGGTTCGATTACAGACTCAAAATGGCCAGAAACAAAGCACTTTCTTCTGAAACTCGTCAGTCTATTCTTGTTCTGAGAAATGAAGGCTATTCCATGCGAGAAATTGCCATGAAACTGAAGATCTCGTACAACGCTGTGTACTACTCCCTTCACAGAACAGTGCAAACTGGCTCTAACCAGAATAGAAAGAGGAGTGGGAGGCCCCGGTGCACAACTGAGCAAGAGGAGAAGTACATTAGAGTATCTAGTTTGAGAAACAGACACCTTAAAAGTCCTCAACTGGCCTCATCATTAAATAGTACCCGCAAAACACCCGTCTTAATGTCAACAGTGAAGAGGCAACTCAGGGATGCTGGCCTTCTAGACACGTTTGGCAGATTACCTCCACGTTTCTCTCTACACCAACATTTTTTATCTCTACTGAACACACCCAACAGTTAATGACCAAGGAGCAACAGCCTTATCACATGCCCACACTGCCCCTTACTGTCCAGTCCCCACAATAGACTCAGTGTATTAGCTATGTGGTTACAGCAATCTGTTTTTAATAGACTCTCTCACTTTGGACATTGTGAAAATGTATCTGCCATTCAGCCAGTTCATCACAGGCTAGGGTTTCTCTCCCCTTGTGGCTTGGCATCTTTATAGAGGCGCTTATCACACAACTGATTTTTCTATTGGTTGTCGTCCAAGGAGAAGCTCTTGTGTGATTTTCTTGGAAAACGTAAGGAGATAACTGTGAGTAATGAGTAAACAACTGGCTCCATGAGGTGTGCTGACTGGTGGAAAGCACCTTGAGAATAAACACTGCGCTGTTTCGGTCCTTGGCAGATTTCCATCCTAGCATTTTCTCTGTTTATTTAAGAATTAATCATTAAAAGGGTAATCCGCAGTTGAAACAATAACAAAGCATAATCCCCGCCCCTGTTCCAGTAATACATTTAGCTGTGGGATTGGGCTGGAGAAATGTAACCACTCAAATTCATAGACAGAGCTATGGATGAAAGGACTGACCATCCATGATATCAAAATTACAATTTTAACTTTGTTTTGAGGCTATATAGTGTTTGTTTATATTACTTTTTTTACGAATATTGAGGCAATCAATACAATAATAAATCATTATTGTATAAGTCCAAAAATGGATGTAGCAATTGCAGATTGCCCCTTTAATTGACTATAGTATCTGTGGTCAGCAGGCTCTGTTTTCTCTGTAGCCATCTTCGTATGGTTTTAATGTGCATCGTGCTGTTGTGTCAACACATACAGGGAACCCAGTGTTAGTCCTCGACGTACGGGGAATTCAAGCGTTTATTTCTCACAGAGTAAACCGTGAAATTAGGTGCATGTGCATCAGTGTGCACATACAGTACCTGTGTGCTTGCTTGCGTGCATTCGCGCATTCGTCTGTGCGTGTGTTCCCCTCAGACGTGCTCCAACCCACCCCTGAGCTTCCAGTCACCAGAGGCAGCAGGGCCATTATGTGTGTGTGTGAGTGTGTTCAGTGTGAAACTAGCTGTGAAGACGCGTGTGGCCCTCGGAGAGCCAACCTGACCCTGTGAGCCGTTTAGTCAAACTGCTTATCCTTCCATTTCAACACGCCATCTGATTTGTATTTCAGGGGAATGTCCACCTGCAGTATGATGGACCTTAGGGGTATGACACTCTCCACTTGATGACCTCATCATTAAGAGACACATATAACATAGCCTCCCTAGATCATCCCCTAGTCGTCACCACTGGGTGGTGGTGCCTAATGGGAGTGGTGCCTTATGGGAGTTTTATGTGTTATCCATCTGACAAACATTGTTTGACCTAACACACCCCAGGCTTTATTCCACAACGGGGAAAGTATGTTTACTTGGATCACATAGTAGAAAGTAAAAAGCTGTTGGCTTGGTGAATCCCTCTTTCCCCTCCTTTCTTCTTAATGGTGTTTTTCAGGGGAACAGATGTGTTGACTGAGTCACATAAGGACTCTGCAGATGCTCTGGGTTGAGGAGTTGAAGCATTCGTGTCCCAGAGAATACATCACACACAGTAGGAGGGATATGATGTGGTGATCAATGTGTCCACATGAGGATTCATGTCGAGAGAGGGAGAAGATACAGGTAGAGAGACAGGGGGATACCGAGTCAGCTGTACAACTGAATGCCTTCAACTGAAATGTGTTTTCTGCACTTAACCCAACCCCTCTGAATCAGAAAGAGAGCGAGAGACAGATACAGTGACTTAGGAAAGTATTCAGATCCCTTGACTTTTTCCAAATTTTGTTATGTTACAGCCTTATTCTAAAATGGATTAAATCAATAAAAATCTTCACCAATCTACACAGAACACCCCCATAATAAAAACAGAAATACCTTACTTACATAAGTATTCAAACCCGTTGCTATGAGACTCGAAATTAAGCTCAGGTGCGTACTGCCTCCATTGATCATCCTTGAGATGTTTCTACAACTTGATTGGAGTCCACCCGGGGTAAATTCAATTGATTGGACATGACTTGGAAAGGCACACAACTGTCAATAAAAGGTCCCACAGTTGACAGTGCATGTCACAGCAAAAATCAAGCCATGAGGTTGAAGGAATTGTCGCTAGAGCTCCGAGACAGGATTGTGTTGAGGCACAGATTTCCGTAGCATTGAAGGCCATCAACAACACAGTGCCCTCTATCATTCTTAAATTGAAGTAGTTTTGAACCACCAAGACTCTTCCTAGAGCTGGCCACCTGGCCAAACTGAGCAATCGGGGGAGAAGGGCCTTGGTCAGGGAGGTGACCAAGAACCTGATGGTCACTCTGGCAGAGCTGCAGAGTTACACTGTGGAGATGGGAGAAACTTCCAGAAGGACAACCATCTCTGCAGCACTCCACCAATTTGGCCTTTATGATAGAGTGGCCAGACGGAAGCCACTCCTCAGTAAAACGCTCATGACAGCCTGCTTGGAGTTTGCATAAAGTCACCTAAAGACTCTCAGACCATGAGAAACAAGATTGTCTGGTCTGATGAAACTAATATTGAACTCTTTGGCCTGAATGCCAAGTGTCACGTCTGGAAGAAACCTGGCACCATCGCTACGGTGAAACATGGTGATGTCAGCATCATGCTGTGGGGATGTTTTTCAGCGGCAGGGACTGGAAGACTAGTCAGGATCGAAGAAAGATGAACGGAGCAAAGTACAGAGAGATCCTTGATGAAAGCCTGCTCCAGAGCGCTCCGGTTCACCTTCCAACAGAACAACGACCCTAAGCACACAGCCAAGACAACACAGGAGTGGCTTCAGGACAAGGCTCTGAATGTACTTGAGTGGCCCAGCCAGAGCCCAGACTTAGAACCCGATCCAACATTTTTTATTTATTTTTTATTATTCTTTATTATAACCTCACAAAATGTTCTAAAAACCTGTTTTTGCTTTGTCATTATGGGGTGTTGTGTGTAGATTGATTTGAACAAAAACACAATTTAATCATTTTTAGAATAAGGCTGTAAATTAACAAAATGTGGAAAAAGTCAAGGGATCTGAATACTTTCCGAAGGTGCTGTATATCTTGGCATCACTGACAGACTTTACAGTTATGATCATGTTTTCTCTGTTAAATAGGCCTATTATTGATGCGTAATCAACTAAGATATGCATATAGCTCTAGGCCTTTGCTTTTACTGTTTCTGATCCCACTGATATATATGTGGGAGACATAGTGTATGTCCATATTCACAAAGCTCAACTTCAGCCCGGCCTTTGTGATTCCCTCCCAATACAGCCGACTTGTAGTTTACCCAGGAAATCCTTGTCTGGTTAGGGTGCCAAGATTGCCCAGAGAGAGGTTATCTAGCAAACATCTGCTCTTTGTCCTGAACATTGGCTTTGGTTCTCCTGCAGTGTGTTCAGTCTCATAGTCCAGACATGGAGATCAGACATGGAATCAGCATGGAACCCTAAACACATCATGATTAGATAAGAGGCTTTCTCTTTAGCACATTCAAGTAATTGCTTTACAGCTTTGCGGTGACTCTCAAGGACACTTCCGTATGCTGATTATACAGAACAGTAAATGTGTTAATTAATCCGGACCAGTATATGGCTTGAAGCGTGGAGTCCTGACCCAGTGACGGCTCCATAAATAAGTCCATGAGTCATTAACGCTGTCGATACTGCCTGATATGGAGCCATTTATCTAGAAATACCGAGAATCAAATCTCACTGTTACTCCTTACTAAACGCTGACTCACAGTAATAACAGGTTCTAGTGTTCATGACTCAACACACACCATGCAGGGAACCTCTCATACATTTGCAGATGCAGCAATGGAAGAAGTGACCGCTGGCCCAGCGCTGGACACATGGCAGATGAACCTTGGTCCTCTCTGGGGCTGTAATGAGGAAGAGGGCCCATAGCATGCTGGAAGAACATGAACCACAGGTTAATGTTGACAGAATCAATCAGAGCCTAAGTAGAATTACCTAAGCCTGTCCCGCCCGGGTCCCCAGGTCATCCATTCACGTAATTAGCAAAGTACTTTTCATCTACAGAGGGAGAGGGGCTTGGATACAGCTCCCTCAGCGCTCTGAGGCTGGGCCAATTAAATAGCTGTTATTAATACAGCCATGTATACACACACACACACACACACACAACCACACACACACACCTCTGGGATTAGAGCACAGGGGTGGGCATCCCATCGTACATCCCCTGTGGATTGGGCCATATTGATCTGGCCTGAAGTCATCCCATTTAAAACATGAGGGACTCAATAGGTCGGTCACACTGTTAGAGTAATATAACCGATTGGTACTGTTAGGTCAGAGACCTGGGTGCAATTCAATTGTTGGACGTGGTAGTAAGAAAAGGAGCAGCTTCAAGCAGCATACTCAAAATATGCCTAGTGGTTAGAGCGTTGGACTAGTAATCGAAAGATTGCAAGTTCAAATCCCCGAGCTGACAAGGTACAAATCTGTCGTTCTGCCCCTGAACAGGCAGTTAACCCACTGTTCCTAGGCCGTCATTGAAAATAAAAATTTGTTCTTAACTGCCTTGCCTAGTAAAATAAAGGTAAAAATAAATAAAAAAATCAATTGAGTGAAAGTGAATGGGGAAGACTAGGGGGTAAGGATGGTTTGATTCAAAGCAAAAAAGAGCTCCCAGCACACTGCGCTTTCATAGTGTCACTTGTTTATTTTGTGCCAAAGTTTCGACCTCACACCCGTAGCTTGTGGTGGGAGAACAGTCTGTGAGTGTGAGGGTGTTCTTATTTGTTTTCTATTTACCCAATATGTATGTCTTATCGTCACCTTGCTCCCAACCTTGCCTCATGTTGTCCACATGTGTTTGCAATCCAGCCTGGTGACTGCATGATGATGAGCATGTTTCTTACGATGCAGAGCTGGCCTTAACACTTCAGCAACCCTCCCTCAGAGAATGAGCTCATATCTGAACTTCCAACATAAAGAACCAAACAAGCCATCTGTAAGTGATTCCAGGATATGGTCAGGAAGATATTGCAATCAGTGGGCTATACGGAAAGTCTAAGATCGTCAAGATGTCCTGGTAAGAACGCTTTTGGAAATTGTGAAAATTTGCAAGTTGTCTAGCAATTTACAGTATATCCACATACTGTAACATTAAATGAATGTATATTTGATTGACAGAATTTTCTTATTTAATACCAGAAATTGTATGACATTGTTATATGCAGTAAATAGCTATGTACTCCTTCAACTTGTTATTGTCATACTTTACGGATGACATTTCAAAAAGCCTGGAATGAAAGGAATGGGTCGGTTTAATTGGTCACTTATCTCTTCATTTAGCTGTATCTGCTTGTTCAGCGGCTTTCAGTGGAGGGTTTCTGGTTACTAAGCTATTTTTAAAATGCCCAGAATAAAATAGCTATAGGGCCGTTTTTCTTTCACTTATCTGAAATATGAGAGGAGGCAAAGGCAATGCCTTTCTAATTCAAAAAGTTAAGACTGGAATATGTTAAGCCTAATCTGAAAAGACTAAACAATGGATAGGCAAGAGAACTCACTTCCTGTTCAAAATGCAGACACCAATCAGAAGTAGTACTTCTGCAGAGAAACCTATCCACCCACCAATAATGCAGTTATTGATTAACATGTCTGAGGCTCTCTTTGCTGCTGATTGGTCTGGTCTGAGGGGACCTCCTGATTGAATTGTGGACCCAACATAAATAATGGTCTGCTGGCATAGACCAAAAGAGCTTCTGGAATGCAACTGGTAAGCGGAAATCAAGTGTCACTTTTCTCCTCTTTCCATTAATGCACTCGCTGCAGTTCCTTTTGACACGAGGAGGCGTGCAATCCTACCATAGCCTTCGCCTGTTAAAACACCCATTCATCAACTAAGTAACAATGAGGCTGATAGCAGGCCTTTAAAATGAATTAAACCTAATTGAATTCCACTGTGTTGATGACAGAATGCATTCAGTTCCTGATTTAGGGCTGTGATTGGTCATGCACGCCTGTTGACCCCTGACCCCAGGAAGCATATAAAACAGCAGGATGTTTGCACAAGGCCAATTCATAAGTGCTGCGAGACACAGTGGCCAATATCCCCTCCCCTCCCTTCTTTGTACTAGCCTGCCAGTCCACTCTAATCAGACAAATTTGTCTTTGTTTCTACCTAATTTATACAGCATGTGGAGGGAGGGACCACAATACACAGGGCCCCCTGCCTGCAGTTACTCATGGAGAATGAAGTCACCAGGTAAAATGAAAATGTATAGCTTCATTGATCATGTGATTTCTAGATAAAACACTCTGTCCATGGTGAAGGGAAAGCATGGTCACAATGCAATTTAATTTGTTTTGATTAGGGAGTGGGTTACATTTTGTCATGTTTGGCTAGATGTTAGAGGTTAAAAGCATTATTCCTGGTGACTGGCTTCTGTGCTTCCATAGCAGTCTGATGGTAGTTGGAGTTGTAAGCTCTGGGATAGCCTGACCCTCGTTGATTTATGTTGCCTATCCTAAGAGGTTTACCTTATCTAATGCAGCGGTTTTTCTTGAACTTTGAACTTTCTATGAAACTCAAACAGCTTTGGTTGAGTTGAAAGTCAGGTTAAACTCAACATTTATTTATAGATTTTGATTCATTTGCTATCTCGATCGACATTTCAAACAAGGTTGAGGTTGTTCATCTGTGGGCCATTCAGGTCTCCATCCGTGTTGAAAGCTATTGTTTTGGGGGAATGTGAGGCGTTTACATGTTCCAAGATGGATTGCACTGTTTTTCCCTTGCTCTGAGACTTTGTGTACATTATACCTTATTGTTACCATTTACGTAGCGAAAGGCTTGGACTTCTATGGGCTTAGACTTTGGGCTGCCAGACAGACCACTGACAGCTATTCTGTGTTGAATGAGTAGAGATGAACAGTGGAAGCAGATGTGGAGAGAATGCATGATTCACTATTTCCTCAGTGGTCAAAAAAGGTAATTCCTCTGATTGACACTTGGATTGTGACGGAGAGCATGACCCTTCCCAGTTGACATGATCTGCTCAGGGAAGAATGGCCCTAGATTACTGATTGGCATCCGCAGCTTTGAGCAGAACTACTACTGACCGATTCGCCACCGCCGTGAGCCGATTGAAGAAGGAATGTCGCGTTGAGAATTGTTCTACATTGACACAAACTGATAACAAATTCCGGCAGACGATCCCAATGAACAGCTGAAGATCCTGGTGATGATCCACATGATCCAAGATGACAGTCAAATTACAGGAGTCTAGATGCAGAACTAAAAATGCCCGAAAGGAACCTTCTGCCTTCAGCCTCATGTTAAACTGTCAGCTACAGCCAAGTAGATTATGATGGATCGGTCTGTGTGGAATGTTGTTTTCTAAAGGTTCTCTAGGCTCTGATTGGTTCTCTAGTAACTCATCAGCATCTGTCTTTAGGGGTGTCAAAGTAATCAGAGGTATTATCAAAAGCTTTTGACCCAGCAACTAAATCATTAGCATATTGCTGATAGGAGAATTTAGTCTACATTGAGGTTAAAGCAACAATCCCCTTTACAAGATGGACAGCTGCTTTTAATACCAGATTTTCGGCTTCCAACTTACCGGGCGGGTCGGCGCGAATACGGCTGCATTCTTTCTGAGGCTTCGGTTGTGTGTTTTTAACCTAGTATCCATCTATAACCTCTCTGAGTAGGAAGAGTTAACAAGTCCGCCACCTGTCAAAAGGAAGGTCAAACTACGTCCTGTGTGTTCACTTGTTTTCTGTACCAGTAGAAACTGTCGGCGGGGTCACATGACTTCCAGACAGGAGTCGCATTTTGTGCTCCATGTTAGATCCTGGGAACTGATACACTCTGGATTGAAGGAGAGTTTTCAGGTGTTATTCCTATTCCATGAGTATGAGCTCAGCTGG
Organism: Oncorhynchus masou masou; assembly: GCF_036934945.1. Lineage (NCBI taxonomy): Eukaryota > Metazoa > Chordata > Actinopteri > Salmoniformes > Salmonidae > Oncorhynchus > Oncorhynchus masou. Next base: position 21,399,996 of record NC_088238.1, read on the forward strand.
CTGTTCTGATCTGTTCATACTGTGGTATTTTACCTCCTTTGGCCACTTGCTTTGATATTGTTTAAATTTTCCACCACAAAGGCAGTAGAACTCTCCATCAGTACTAGAACTCTCCATCAGTACTAGAACTCTCCATCAGTACTAGAACTCTCCATCAGTACTAGAACTCTCCATCAGTACTAGAACTCTCCATCAGTACTAGAACTCTCCATCAGTACTAGAACTCTCCATCAGTACTAGAACTCTCCATCAGTAGTGCTTGTTGGCTGATGGGAGATGAGGAGAAATAAATGAACACAATATCAGTGATGTGAAATGAGGGATGAAATGTAATCAAATCCAGTAGAAGGCAGAAGTCATTGTAATGAAATTGAATGGTGCTTTATGGGAGGGTAATGACCCATGTACTTGACAAGCATAGAGGAAGCTATGATAATGGAAGAGAATGAGAAGCACTGTACTATAGCTCTGGTCATGAGGTGAAACCTATTGTGGGATCTGCCTATCGGTCAGTCTTTCCGCTCTCTCATCATTTGAATAACTTATTTAGTAGCTGGTAACATCCGCTGAGTAATGCTACACAGATGTCTGTGGCTTCTCAATGTGAATGGAGCACGTTGAGTAGCTGAAACATGGACAGAAAGAAATACTCGTCCATTCATTATTATGAATCATTGGAGGAGGCAATTATTATAGTGTGCATTATAGTGTGCATTATAGTGTGCATTATAGTGTGCATTATAGTGTGCATGCCATTGGTCCTTTAAATTGGACCTTTTCCTGATAACTGTTCACATCATTCACATAAGGTAACATACATCTGTACTAGACCCATTGTCACCCTCCCTCCAAAATCCATAAATCGAAATGATATGCCATAGATCCCTGGATAGGAAGGTCTGAAGTATCTCTGCTAGTAACTGTACCTGTAACTGTACCCTTTATCACAGACAAAGGCTAGACGAAACTATAGGAAGTGGTATACATTTTCTACCTCAACTCCAATACGCTTTTCCTATTGAAGTTAATGCCTGAGCTAGAGAGAGAGAACCTGCGATGGCACATATGATATTATTATGCTGTACCCCTTGCTGAGGTGTCTAGCACTGTGACAGACAATATTATTCAGTGGCAGGGGGTGAGGGGTGGGGTTCTCCATACAGTTCACTCTGCTATATACCAGACCTGGGTTCAGATACTCAAATTCTTTAAGTGCTTGCTCTAGCCTGCCTGGAGTGACCGATGGTCAGGGTTTGCACTGTTGTGACTACTCTATTGGCCAGGAAAGCTAATTCAAGCCTAGCGGAAGTATTTACAAATTATTTCAAGTAGTGTTTGAACCCAGGTGTGGTGTATACATGTCATAAACAACAGGAAGGCCTCATACAGAGCCAGTCTCGGTCACAGACAACAGATGGAGCAATTGAGATTAAGGTTGACTTGTACAGTGCACTTTAGGGAAGGAAGGAGGAGAGAATATAACCGTTGATATATTATGGGATCAAACTCTGGCCCTTCCTGCGGGACTTTCTGGGAGCTGGTACGTATGAGATGGTGTTGGCAGAACTAATGGTGAGAAGCAGCGCTATTATTAGACATGTCTGTCTTTCCTCGCGCCCTGGCTGCCTTAGTCTTCATTGGGCGACCTCGACGGGATGCGATTCATAATAGGGTCAGGTATGGCGATATTATGAACAGTGTATATGGGTTTGAATTTAGTTTGTGGGATTCTTGTAGTCTGGGGTCAAACAGACGTCAGCCAGAAGCAAGTTGAGAAGCAATCGTTCATTTTGACACAGACTCGCTCTTGAGTCTGTCTGGGTATTATGAGTCACTTAGTTAATTGAGTTCCTCCTCTCCTTTCTCTATAGGCTGTTATTTCTGGACCTTCCGTCCAGCCTCCACTGTGAGACCACAGGATGTCCTTTAGATATGGAAATGCCCCCGTTTATAGAAAGTCTCCCTCTGTTTCCCTTCTCAAATGCCAAGACATTCCACATTAGACTGAAGAAGTAGTCTCGGGCTGCGCTGATTCTGCCAGAACTGCAACTGTACGACAGTAATGGAATTCTTCAACACGGTCTGAGGGGAACGCTTTAAAAGACGAGTGTCTGAGGAGATCTACCTCAAGCTGTTTCAACACTGACTGTGACTCCGGCTGAATTCCTCCTCTCTCTCTCCGTCCAGGGTAGCTACGGCCAGTCTATTAATCAGATCAGATTCCCCCCTCTCGCTGCCTGGTAGGTTATTACTGACCCCACTATTCACGTTTTCTGCTGTTGTTATTGCAGTCTTTCATGGCTAAGTGGCAGCGGCGGCCTCAACTATGTGCTGTGTGCACAGATGGAGGGAGAGATATGCAAAACCAGAGCAGCTGCACCAACAGAGAAAACAATATGTCCTTATTATACCTCTCGTAACACGCAAATCAATCCATCATTAGCTCGTTCAGGCATCCACCACTCACGCTCCTGCCTCGTTATCACGCCCGTCATTCCCATGGTAATTGAGGAGAGGGTTTGCAATAAGCTTCAGTCCGCTGATTAGGATGTCGTGTGCAATTTGGGTAGTGTTTGTCAGCGATACATATGCTATTCCCTATACACTGAGTGTACAAAACATTAAGAACACCTTCCTAATATTGAGTTTCACCCCCTCTTTGCCCTCAGATCAGCCTCAAGTTGTCGGGGAATGGACTCTACAAGGTGTCAAGCGTTCCACATGTTGACTTCAATGCTTCCCACAGTTGGGTCAAGTTGGTTTGGATGTCTTTTTGTCTTTCCCATTGCTCAACATCTCCAGACTTAAAAATCCTTCTTTAACCTGTCTCCTCCCCTTCATCTACACTGATTGAAGTGCATTTAACAAGCGACATCAATAAGGGATCATAGCTATCACCAGTTGTTCCTAATGTTTTGAACACTCATTGTATAGTGCACTACTTTTGACCAGAGCGCTATGGAGTGCTTGTACTCCAGCTGGTGGGGGTTCAATACCCATGTGTTGGATACACAGTGGGGGAGCAGGACAAGGTCAGCTCTCTGCCTCACATCTTTTATCATCTCCAATTAGTTGTTAATTGTAGCTAATTTGTTAGAGGCTGTAGCTATGATAATGACATTCCACCTGTACTGTTTCACCAGACAGTACTCGCACAGTAGGAACCAATTGGAGGTTTCATTGGCTCGGTGGGTTAGAGCATGATGCTGGCAACACCAGGGTTGTGTGTTCAATTCCCGCACAGGCCACTGAATACAGCTCCATTAGTCACTTTCGCATCTGTTAAATGATGTGAAGCTCAAGGCAAATGTCCAAAGAATTTGATTTGTGTTAAGAATAAGACCAAACTTGAAGGGATGAATATTCCATGCTCAGACTGATAGATTGTCCATGTAGTCTCTGATGAGTTTTTGTTGTATTACACTATGAACTCTCTGGTATAGAATCACATACCATGAAAGCAGATGTGTGTGACGGAATATTTTGGCTTAGAGTGGAACCACCCGTAACCCTAGCCATCGCTCAATGTATTTAACTTCGGTGTGGCAACAAAAAACACGTGTGTGTGTGTGTGTGTGTGTGCGTGGCCGCTTGTGAAACAAAGATACAGTCATAAGTACAGGTGGACAGTCCAGATTGCGTGATGAATTCTATAAACTGAAAGATTTATTTATCCTCCCAACAAGATGTTTTTGGAAAACTCCAAATGAAGCATACCAATGTTTTATCATCTCTGGCCTCTCTACACAGAGCGGACATGTTTTACATGACACCACAGAGAATGCATCCTGTTCTCAGTGTGAGAGAGTTGCAGCTACCTACATCGTTTACAGTGTCAGAGAGGACTGTTATTCAGAAACGTTCAGGTTCATTTCCCTCCTCTCGTCCTCTAATAATGTATCTCAGTTCTGTATGTAATGTCATGAAGATAGTTGCAGCCCATCCCTTCTGTCTGAGGCTGACGTGCTCTCAGCTTCATCACAGCCATTAGTAATTTACTGCTCCTTCCTCCTCGCCTCTGTAGAGGGGCTAGTTAAAGAGGAGACCCGTCTGCCTCTATTCTCTCTGGGTGAAGAGAAGAGGCTTTACGGCCCTATGAAATGGTCTCTCCCACTCTGCTGCTCGTATCCTGACAGTTTAATTGGAGAGGCATAAATCAGCCCATCTGTCAGAGAGAGGGGTAATTATTTCCCTGTGTCTCCGCTACCAGCTTTACTGCCCTCTCTTCCTCCCTTAAATAGACATGTAGGAGCACACCCACACGTAGTAGTAGTAAATACACACACACTCAATTAAATTTGTCTTAATATTGTGTTGCAATGTATTTTTAACCAATTTTCTCTGAGTTAGTTTCAGAAAACACATTTGGAATGCATTTTTATTGTATATTGAAAATGTATTGAACCATAACACATTGACAAATATGTATTTTCAATGGGGCGGTTTGCACCCAGCTCTCAAACTCAACCTCAAAGCTGTTCAAATGGAAAAGTGTAAATCCTGCTTGCTTGCCTTCACACATAAACTGACAGGAATTCAAGTCATTCCAAGAGCAACACAAATGTGCTCGTTCATGGAAACATAACCTGGGTAGAGTGTACAATACCTCACAGTTCTCTAGAGCACACTGGAAATATGGAGCACAATGGCATGTGCCTACTATGTGGGGTAACACATCTTATGTATTTAAGTATGTGCCAGGCCTTTGAACAATGTGGTTTTGTCACTTTTCACTGGGCTTAAGAGGTACAAATGAGGAGATACCATTACATATCTCATCCTGAGGTTCCAACTCAATAGTGGAAAATAAAGTAAATTCTCCCTCTTTTCAGAACCCCCTTAATTGTAACCCCCAAAGCTGACTCGGCACAACAGGGCTGTGTTCATTAGGCACCAAATGGAATAAAATGCACTGAAACAAGGAGAGACTACCTGGACTTGTCTAATGAGAAACGGTAATTTTCATATGTTGCAAAACGTTTGAAAATGACGCAGGACTCTAATGACCCCTTCAAACATGAAGTGTGTTTGGTGGGTGTGTTTTTAGGTAACTCTGAAAGTGATATGGTCTCTGTATGGTTGCATGCTTCTGGTCTTAGAGAGGACATACCACTCAGACCATGAGCCATACGCTCCCAGAGGCAACCCTACTATAGTAGATCTCTCAGGGATGCACTAACCTGCCCTGGAAGTTATAATTTAGGCTTCTGGCAATACCTTAGTAAAGGCAATGGAATAATAAAGTGTTTTTTATATATATATATATATATATATATATATCCAGGCAATAAAAACAATCACACAAGTGGAGGAAATCAATAGTTTAGGAATATTTGTATGACTGCCATAGTAACTTCGGCCATAGTAACTTCCATATGATATCAAATTATCATCAGAATTCAAATGATGTCTAACAACCTATTTTAATATCTCAGCATTAAGAAAACATGTCCCACGACTAACTCAATATCTGGGCTATAACATTTTACGACACTACTATGAACTATTTAATTTGATGTTTTTGAAACTGTCTCCAGCCCATGTTAGATGTGATTTTATTTTTTGGAAACATTCAACAGGAATAATATTTAATATTGGGTTGGTGTGTAGATAGTGAAGGAGGAAGGGTCTGTGTTGATTTTAATCTGCTACTGAAGGGCAATATGACTGAATGTGTTGTGAGTGGGAAGTGAGTGTCCCAAGGTAAACTGTTCAGGGCTCTGTTGGACATACATGATTGTTACTGGCTCAGTCTCTCTCATTCTCCTGCTTTCTCCCTGGTTACCTCTGTCTTCCTTATGTGAGGTAGGAGTCCTCTGCCTGCCTGCCTGCGTGAGGTAGGAGTCCTCTGCCTGCCTGCCTGCCTGCGTGAGGTAGGAGTCCTCTGCCTGCCTGCCTGCCTGCGTGAGGTAGGAGTCCTCTGCCTGCCTGCCTGCCTGCGTGAGGTAGGAGTCCTCTGCCTGCCTGCCTGCGTGAGGTAGGAGTCCTCTGCCTGCCTGCCTGCGTGAGGTAGGAGTCCTCTGCCTGCCTGCCTGCCTGCGTGAGGTAGGAGTCCTCTGCCTGTGTGAGGTAGGAGTCCTCTGCCTGTGTGAGGTAGGAGTCCTCTGCCTGTGTGAGGTAGGAGTCCTCTGCCTGTGTGAGGTAGGAGTCCTATGCCTGCGTGAGGTAGGAGTCCTAGTACTGGGAGGGATTGGGTGATCGGTTTGCTGTCTCGTTAGCTGACAGAGAGAGAAAGAGAAGCGAGGAGGGGGGGACTTCAGTAGAGTATGTAATAGGAAACCAGCCTTTTCTCTCTCTACCCTTCCTTCTCTCATCTCTTTCACTCATCAAGTCTGTCCTGCAGGCAGTTGGATGTAATAGCAGCAGCACTCTCTTCTCTGCCTTCTTTCTGGGTTAGTCACCAGGGAACCGTCTCAGTGGTACTTAAGTGCTTGACGGGTATAAGGACTGGGTCAACACAGGAACAATCAGGGAACCAGGGCTTTGGGATCGAGACAGAGCAGGAGAGGAGCCTTATAAGGTGAGTCCTAGGCTGGGCTGTCCTAGGCTGGGACAGGGGTGTGTGGACAGTCAATCTTTGTGACAGAGAGATCACTCAACGGGGCCGTGAAAGAGAGGCGGTAGTGAGAGAGGGCTGCGTGGACTCGGGGCTAACAGGTGCAGGGTCCCACTGGTAGACCGACGGAAAGGGAATGAGAACGGCTGAAAGGGAACACATTTAGACAAGTATTAAGAAAATCTCCAAAATACTTGATCCAAGCGGTTCTCTGTGTTGAGTGTTGTGAAGATATGTCTGAAATGACGTGCTGTGTGGCGTCTGAAAAGTAATGCTGAACATTGAATGTGTTTTTGATTGTTCTTCATCACTGATGTTCGCACACCATACTGCATTTATGGTGGGATACATGTTATATTAACATGTACATTGAGTAGAAAGAAGTATAATTGCTATAGGACGTACTATTCCAAATATATCAGCGTGATCACAAGTATGCCTTTGCTCTGGGACTGAGATTGTCACGATGTCTGGCATTAACTATATGAGTAAAAATCAAAGATTGTGAGTCAGATGATTGACTATAAGCCAAAGATATAGTTAAAAAGTGTTATTTAATTAAATTCAACAGGTTACTGTTGAGCCCTGAAACCTCAATTTTTATTACGAAAACATTAGTTTTTCTTAGCTCTTCCTGGTCAAACGTGTGCTTGGCAACATGTCCATGTTCCCGAGCCGTTAACTTATGAGTGACAGGGTGTGGTGTGAACACTCGGAGCCACTCTGGTAGATCCTGTAGGCGGAGGGAAGACACCGATCCAGACAATTCACACAGTGTTCAACTCTTTACTCTCAGAATATTATTATTATCTGTTTACCATCTTTATTTATATGCTCTATGTCGAAATAGCATCTCTTTCATGACTAGAGAGACTCTCTCTCGTGTAATTTGTGTTGTAATTACAGTGTGGTTATCTCTATCTAAAGTAGGAATCTCTATACAAATAGAACCAGGAAGAAGAGCGAGTCTAGACCAAAACAAGCCATTTATCAAGTCGTAATCCAGATGGGACTGCTTTTTCCTCATTACGTTCCATGTACAGTGTATTCGGAAAATATTCAGACCCCTTGACGTTTTCCACATTTTGTTACGTTACAGCCTTATTTTAAAATGGATAAACAAATTCCCCTCATCAATCTACACACAATACCGCATAATGACAATGATCTAGTGTACAAAGCCATATGGAGAGCCATAAACATATACATTAATTTGTCTGGCGAGACTGTACTCTGTCCAGAAATACCGCTGCTTGCGAATGTATTGAAAAAATGAAATATTACATTTCAATAAGTATTCAGACCCTTTACTCAGTACCTTTGGCAGTAATTACAGCCTTGAGTCTTCTTGGGTGTGACGCTAAAAACTTGTAGCGTGTATTTGGGCAGTTTCTCCCATTCTTCTGGAGATCCTTTCAAGCTCCGTTAGGTTGGATGGGGAGCGTCGCTGCACAGCTATTTTCGGGTCTCTCCAGATATGTTCGATCGGGTTCAAGTCCGGGCTCTGGCTGGGCCACTGAAGGACATTCAAAGACTTGTCCCAAAGCCACTCCTGCATTGTCTTGGCTGTGTGCTTAGGGTCGTTGTCCTGTTGAAGGTGAACCTTTGCCCCAGTGAGGTTCTGAGTGCTCTGGAGCAGGTTTTCATCAGGGATCTATGTTCCATACATCTTTTCCTCGATCCTGACTAGTCTCCCAGTTCCTGCTACTGAAAAATATCCCCACAGCATGATGCTGCCACCAGGTGCCAGGTTTCCTCCATACGGGATGCTTGGCCTTCAGGCCAAAGAGTCCAATCTTGGTTTCAAATCAAATTTTATTGGTCACATACACATGGTTAGCAGATGTCATTGCGAGTGTAGCGAAATGCTTATGGATCTAGATCCGACAGTGCAGCAATATCTAACAGGTAATATCAACAATTCCACAACAAAACCTAATACACACAATCTAGTAAAGGAATGGGATAAGAATATGCAAATATATGGATGAGTAGTGACAGAGCGGCTAAGACACAAAAGATAGTATAGGATACAGTATATGCATATGATATGAGTAATGCGAGATATGTAAACATTCTTAAAGTGACTAGTGTTCTATTTATTAAAGTGGCCAATGATGTATGTAGGCAGCCGCCTCTGTGCTAGTAATGGCTGTTTAACAATCTGATGGCCTTGAGATAGAAGCTGTTTTTCAATATCTCGGTCCCAGCTTTGATGCACCTGTACTGACCTCGCCTTCTGGATGGAAGCGGGGTGAACAGGCAGGGACTCGGGTGGTAATTGTCCTTGATGATCGTTTTGCCTTCCTGTGACATTGGATGTTGTAGGTGTTCTGGAAGGCAGGTAATTTGACCCTGGTGATGCATTGTGCGGACCGCACCACCCTCTGGAGAGTCCTGCGGTTGTGGGATGGTGCAGTTGCCGTACCAGGAGGTGATACTGCCCGACAGGATGCTCTCAATTGTGCACCTGTAAAAGTTAGAGGGTTTTCGATGACGAGCCACATTTTCTTCAGCCTCCTGAGACAGAAGTGCTGTTGTGCCTTCTTCACCACGCTATCAGTGTGGGTGGACCATTTCAGTTTGTCTGTGGTATGTACACTGAGGAACTTAACTTTTCACTTTCTCCAATGCTGTCCCGTCGATGTGGATAAGGGAGTGCTCCCTCTGCTGTTTCTTGAAGTCCACGATCATCTCTTTTGTTTTGCTGACATTGAGTGAGAGGTTATTTTCCTGACACCACACTCCGAGGGCACTCACCTCCTCCCTGTAGGCTCTCGTCATTGTTGGTAATCAAGCCTACTACTGTTGTCATCAGCAAACTGGATGATTGAGTTGGAGGCGTGCATGGCCATGCAGTCATGGGTGAACAGGGAGTACAGGAGGGGGCTGAGAACGCACCCTTGTGGGACCCCAGTGTTGAGGATCAGCGGAGTAGAGATGTTGTTTCCTATCTTCACCACCTGGGAGTGGCCTGTCAGGAAGTCCAGGACCCAATTACACAGGTTGGGGTTGAGACCAAGGTCTCAAGGTTAATGATGAGTTTGGAAGGTACTATGGTGTTGAATGCTGAGCTTTAGTCAATGAACAGCATTCTTACATAGGTATTCCTCTTGTCCAGGTGGGACAGGGCAGTGTGATGGCAATTGCATAATCTGTGGACCTATTGCCGCGGTAAGCAAATTGGAGTGGACTAGGGTGTGAGGTAGGGTAGAGGTAATATGATCCTTGACTAGTCTCTCAAAGCACTTCATGATGACAGAAGTGAATGCTACGGGGCTGTAGGCATTTAGTTCAGCTACCTTTGCTTTCTTAGAAACAGGAACAATGGTGGCCATCTAGAAGCATGTAGGGACAGCAGACTGGGTTAGGTATTGATTGAATATGTCCGTAAATACACCAGCCAGCTGGTCTGCGCATCCCATGAGGACGTGGCTAGGGATATCATCTGGGCTGGATGCCTTGCGAGGTTTAACACGTTTAAATGTTGTACTCACGTCAGCCACGGAGAAGGAGAGCCCACAGTCTTTGGTAGCGGGCTGCGTCGGTGACAGGCACTGTATTATCCTCAAAGCGGGCAAAGAAGGTGTTTGTTTGTCTGGAAGCAAGGGGCTGGTTTTCTGTTTGTAATCTGTGATTGTCTGTAGACCCTGCCACATAGGTCTCGTGTTTGAGCCATTGAATTGCAACTCCACTTTGTCTCTATACTGACACTTTGCTTGTTGGATTGCCTTACGGAGGGAATAACTACACCGTTTGTGTTCGGCCATATTCCCAGTCGCCTTGCCATGATTTAAATGCGGTGGAACGTGCTTTCAGTTTAGCGCGAATGCTGCCATCAATCCACGGTTTCTGGTTAGGGAAGGTTTTAATTGTCACAGTGGGTACAACATCTCCCATACACTTCCTTAAACACGCTCACCGAGGCAGCGTATATGTCAATGTTATTCTGAGGCTATCCGGAAAACATATCCCAGTCCACGTGATCAAAGCCATCTTGAAGCGTGGAAACCGATTGGTCAGACCAGCTTTGGATAGACCTAAGAACGGACGCTTCCTGTTTTATTTTTTGCCTATAGGAAGGGAGCAACAAGATTGAGTTATGGTCAGATTTGCCAAATAGAAGGCAGGGGAGGGCCTTGTATGCATTGCGGAAGTTAGAGTAGCAATGGTTGAGCGTGTAACTCATTCGTGTTCATCAGACCAGAGAATCTTGTTTCTCCTGGTCTGAGGGTCTTTAAGTGCCCTTTGGCAAATTCCAAGCGGGCTGTCGTGTTCTTTACTGAGGAGTGGCTTCCGTCTGGCCACTCTACCATAAAGGCCTGCTTGGTGGAGTGCTGTGGAGATGGTTGTCCTTCTGGAAGTTTCTCCCATCTCCACAGAGGAACTCTGGAGTTCTGTCAGAGTGGTCATCAGGTTCTTGGTCACCTCCCTGACTAAGGCCCTTCTCCCCCGATTGCTCAGTTTGGCTGGGCGGCCAGCTCTAGGAATAGTCTTAGTGGTTCCAAACTTCTTTCATTTAAGAATGATGGAGTGTTCTTGAGGACCTTCAATGCTGCAGACATTTGTTGGTACCCTTCCCAGATCTGTGCCTTGACACAATCCTGTCTCGGAGCTCTACAATTCCTTTGACCTCATGGCTTGGTTTTTAGACAGGTGTGTGTGCCTTTCCAAATCACCTCCAATCAATTGAATTTACCACAGATGGACTCCAATCATTTTGTAAAAACATCTCAAGGATGATCAATGGAAACAGGATGCACCTGAGTTCAATTTCGAGTCTCATAGCAAAGGGTCTGAATACTTATGTAAATAAGGTATTTTTTTATTTAAAAAAATCTAAACCTGTATTCACTTGGCCATTGTGTGTAGATTGAGGAAAATTATTAATTTAATCAATTTTAGAATAAGTCTAACCTAACAAAAATGTTGAAATAGTCAAGGGGTCTGAATACTTTCCCAATGCACTGTAAACATGCTCTATTGTGTAAAATGTTAATATTCCATTACAAAAGACAGCCTTGGGAATTGCTCTCATTCAGTAGAGACATTATGGCAGAGCCAGAAAATCAGATCTCATGTTCGGCATCTAAGAAAAACAAATTGGTCATAAAATGTCGTCATACATTCATCGATTAGTAGTTTTTTAAAAGAGAGATGGGACATTAATTAGACAAAGGGCCAAGCAACACACAATAAACCCAATTATCATTATACCACTTCGGTAATGTATTGCTGTATTTATTCAAGTCCACCTCCTTTATGGAGACCAATTTAATTGTCATCGCCAGGATTCCTGGCAAGGCTTCGACAAGCAGCAGTATTTCTGGTCTGATTAGTCTCGCCAGACAAATGAATGTTTATGGCTATCCACATGGCTTTGTTCACTAGAACGTGGAGCATTGCTCCTTATAAGGCTGTTATGTATATCAATGGGGAGCTTGATTGTGTACATGGAGCACTATCGGGCTGCCAGACATGCCTTAGGAGGTTAGGGAGGTCAGTTGTACTAGCTAGGTGCCAGTCATATTTGTAGGGATCTCCCATGATATCACCTGACAGGTTATACAGTATGACCGTGGTAGATTTAAAGCAGGAGAGAAGTTCCAGTTGTATGTGTCTAATCCTGCTGAGGTGGCGTGTCATGGTAGGCCTGTGTCTTATCTCACAGTAATGACTCCTGGCACTCAGCAGCAGTAGAGGCTCCGGTCTCCAGTGATGGTTTAAGCAGCTGTGAGGCTGACATCTCCAGTCCAGCGCAAGGGCTTCTCTCTCCTGGAACTCACCCCAGCTAGGGTGGGCTGGGATAGGGAGGGCCAAAGAGATCTTAGCCCTTCTGCACTTTTCCATATGCGTTCTAACTCTTCACACGCGGCCCCTCAAACGACGACCCAAGCCCGTCATGCAGGTTACATTTCAGCTGGGTGATATATGGTTCATCTGATCCCAGTGCCTCAACCTTTCCATCAGCTGCATCCCAAATTGAAAGTTTCATAGATATCCCACCCTCATCTATAAGCCATGAGAATATAGATCTGTCTTTGTTTGGGTGAATTTTATTGATTTTTCTCCCATTTAAAAAAATAAATAAAAAATCTATTAAACCAAAATGGATACTTGGCCACGCCACTCAATGTATTGTGCGCAAAGGGCAGAAGAGCCTGCTCAGTTTTTCAGAGGCAGTGAGAAGCTCAGTCTTTTGGTTAGCAGTAAGATAATCTCTCTACAGGAGAAAGTCCCCTGGTAATACCTGTCTTTATCAATAATGGAACTCCTCTTGTCCAATAATGGAAGCAGAGTGAGGGCAGAGGAGATTCTCCCCCAGCTCTTTTTGTGTAGATGACTCTCGTCCATAACAGGGAGCCATGTTAAAGGACACGGTAACTGACGGATTTAACGGTCATGTGACATTCGATCTCTCCTTTAACACGGATCCTTATTATTTATTGTTATTATTAGAACAGGAAGTAGACGCCATAGGACAGGAATAGATACTGGAGGGCTGCAGCACTGCTAGTTTTAATCCTACCTTTCTAATCAGGAATTGTTTCAGACCTGGGAAACAAGATGAGTGAATCAATCAATCACTGGGATCTATTAACTACCGGGAAGAGAATAAGATCAGTGGTGGTGTAGCCCTCGTGGACTGGATTTGAACATCCTTCCTGCGTCTGTGGTACTGTAGTCTGACCAGTGATGCACCGCTCTCTCCCTTAGGTTATTTGGACTAGGTGTGGTTCCTGAGGCCTTGCTGTCATGAGGTGGCCGGAGGGGGTCGTGAAGACCCCGCCCTGCATAGGAGTCAGATCCACCCTCCTGGCTCTCTCTCTCCTCCTCACTTGTGTCTCCAGCTTCCTCCAGCCACTGCCAAGAGTCTTCCTCTCCTTCGAAGGTAAAGAAATGTCCTGTTTACTCCAACAGTGAATCCCTAAGCATCGGACAGACATGTCCTAAATCTAACCTTCTCCAGAACACCCGTAAAACATTGCCTCAGGCTTAGTCTCATCCTGGTCTGCTGTGTTTCACCACAGCTGTGATGAACTTACAGAACACAATGAAGATATTAGTTTATGGTGTTAATGGGTAACATATGGTCAATAACAGATTGATGCCCATCCAGAGGATGTACAATCATCTTCGTCATTTTGAACTAACAAGAAAATACTATATAATTACCTTCTCTGCAATGTCTGAGATGAGGTCATCTCAGACATTCCCTTAGATGTTTGTGTTTGATTGACATTTAATCAGTGTTCTCTGCCAGATAGTGGTAGGGCATCTCTAAATGTTATAGTACCCATGCTGCTTAGTCCCTGTGGGTCTTAACATTGTCATGTTCTTGGTTTGGGCCTGTGAGACCCTGAGATCGTGGTTCTGTTCCATGTCATTGAGGCGAGCCAGAGCCATACCTCTGTGAGATCGTACTGTATTGTGTCATGAATGACTGACTGCCCTGGCTCCGCTTGGTCCTGGTTAAACGTTAAACACGCACAGTGGGTGGAGGCACTGTTTACTTTCTCTGTGAGTGTTGTTACAGCCTCTTGGTTTGATTCTGTTTTATTTAATTTCCTTGACACCGATGATTGGGTGAATTATTAACCCTCTGAACTAGGAAGGAGTTTGCGTGGGAGGAGGCTGGAGGGGTTGTTTCTTGTTTCTCTAGCTTTCAGGAACCAGCTACCACTCATAAGTGGTGTAGCTGTACACTGGTGTTGATGTTGTACAGCAACTTCTGGCTATGTTTGATTATCTTTCAGTACCTCCAGGCTGATTTATTTTGTCCAATCCAGGAAAGACTGTGGCTGTGCTATGTCTTTGTTGCAGAAGTCTGTGCGGCGTCTGAGTGCTCAGACAGTGTGAAGAGGTTGTGGCTGTGACTCATTGTCTCTGGAAAGGCTGTGATATGCTGTGGTCATCTTTTTCCTTGACTCCCGGCACCTTTCTCTTCCTCTCACTGGCTCTCATCCTCTTTCCTTCCCTGACTTTCTCTCTCCTCTCCCTCTCTTCTTCTCTCTGTGTTTCTCTGTGATTGTCTCGAGTGCTGTAGCCCAGCTGTCAGAGACAGGCAGCGAAACGCCCCACTCAGCAGAGTTGCTCACAGACAGGACCCAGGCTGTATACTCTTGTCTAGGGGATGTGTGGAGCATTGCGGGTGGCTTGGAAAAAGCCTGCTCGCTCACTGCAAACAGACCAAACCACTCAAATACCTCTGTGGCTTTTACATACAACCACGGTAGGCCTATTCACTCCTGCCCTGTTAAATGGCTGACCTCCAGGATTCATGGTCAACATGCTGGAAATGAATCTATCCCTGCTGCTAATCATGTGATTGGTTAATCCCTTTTCCATGTGTGGATTTGATTTGTCCCTATTTCCTGCTTTAGTTTGGTTTTACTGTATCTGAGTGAAATGTCAAAGGGAACTATTATCAGTCAAAGTGGTTCTTGGTTGGGTAGCTCTGGTTTTGTGGCGGACCGGTAATAGCTTGATTATTATTTTTATTTTTTTGAAAGTCAGGTGTGTGTATGTCACTTAGGATGATCTATGTAGGTGCTTTGCTGTGCTTTATTCCCATGGGACTCATTGGATTGAATTAGTGTGAAAACAGAAGCAGATGGGATTTGGCAGTGACTGGAAGGACATTTCAAGGTAAAGAAAAGAATGGAGATTTGATTGTGAGCCAAGATTTCAGGTGTTGGTTAGCTTCCATGCTCTGATTTTTAGAGCTATTCTGTCCGGGATGTTAAGCACAGGGGAGTTGCGCTGAACTGATCTATGTTGGTGGAGCAGGAAATCCTTTTCTGTTGGGGCAGACAGGCTCCATATTTCACCCTGCATTCAGTGGAGCTTCTGCCTGGGAGAGATCCAGAGGTAGGGAGTTTGAGACTCCTTTGACCGAGGGAGAGAACTCTTCTCGCCAATAAACTCCAGTGTGGACGTCCACCACTGTGGGAAGTATTTAGGGTGCATGGGCTCTCTCCAGTACCAGGGTGGGGGAGAGGTGCAGGGCCCAGAGAGGGTAACAGGTGGGAGGTCCAGTCAGCAGCATGTGTAAGGGTGTGTGTCAAAGGTTCTGCACTGGAGGTGAGATATACTGTAGTTCCCTGGAGTAAACACTCTTTATTACTACAGCCTACACTGACTAAACTAAAAGAGAAAACAAACTATGGGAGGAGACTTGTGTCAGTACACAGTCTCTCTCTCTCTCTCTCCCTCTAGCTACCCATCTTTTCTTCCCTCTCCCTTGAAACTAGCAGAGGGTAAGGCAGGTTCACGTGGCTGAGTGAGCCAGCTCGCTTCTCCAGGAGAGGTTGTCGTCGCTGACATTCCTGCTCCCTCACACTGCTTAATCTTGTCTTGGAGAAGCAAACGCGATGGCAACCAAAACACAATAATAAACGGTGAGAAACGCAGGCCCCAGAACGCAGCCCTATATAATAAACGGTGAGAAACGCAGGCCCCAGAACGCAGTCCTATATAATAAACGGTGAGAAACGCAGGCCCCAGAACGCAGTCCTATATAATAAACGGTGAGAAACGCAGGCCCCAGAACGCAGTCCTATATAATAAACAGTGAGAAACGCAGGCCCCAGAACGCAGCCCTATATAATAAACAGTGAGAACCGCAGGCCCCAGAACGCAGCCCTATATAATAAACAGGTGAGAAACGCAGGCCCCAGAACGCAGCCCTATATAATAAACGGTGAGAAACGCAGGCCCCAGAACGCAGCCCTATATAATAAAAGGGTGAGAAACGCAGGCCCCAGAACGCAGCCCTATATAATAAACGGTGAGAAACGCAGGCCCCAGAACGCAGCCCTATATAATAAACGGTGAGAAACGCCCCAGGCCCCAGAACGCAGCCCTATATAATAAAAGGGTGAGAAACGCAGGCCCCAGCCCTATATAATAAACGCAGCCCCAGAACGCAGCCCTATATAATAAACGGTGAGAAATGCAGGCCCCAGAACGCAGCCCTATATAATAAACGGTGAGAAACGCAGGCCCCAGAACGCAGCCCTATATAATAAACGGTGAGAAACGGTGAGAAACGCAGCCCCGGTGAGAAACGCAGCCCCAACGCAGCCCTATATAATAAACGGTGAGAAACGCAGGCCCCAGAACGCAGCCCTATATAATAAACGGTGAGAAACGCAGGCGGTGAGAAACGCAGCCCCAGAACGCAGCCCCAGAACGGTGAGCAGGCCCCAGAACGCAGCCCTATATAATAAAAGGTTGAGAAACGCAGGCCCCAGAACGCAGCCCTACATAATAAACAGTGAGAAACGAAGGCCCCAGAACGCAGCCCTATATAATAAACAGTGAGAAACGAAGGCCCCAGAACGCAGCCCTACATAATAAACAGTGAGAAACGAAGGCCCCAGAACGCAGCCCTATATAATAAACAGTGAGAAAAAGGCCCCAGAACGCAGGCCCCAGAACGCAGCCCTACATAATAAACAGTGAGAAACGAAGGCCCCAGAACGCAGCCCTACATAATAAACAGTGAGAAACGAAGGCCCCAGAACGCAGCCCTATATAATAAACAGTGAGAAATGCAGGCCCCAGAATGCAGCCCTATATAATAAACAGTCAAATACGTTTCAGGAAAGCTGGAAACTAAATGAGGGGCTTCCTCTTCCTCAATTTTTAGCAAAAATCATTTTGGATTTAGTAGCATGATAAGAGATTTGTATTTAAACTTTTGTTTTCAATCACTTATTTTCTCCAATATTTAGTCTAGCGACCCCTTTCATTTGACATATTCCAAAACACAAACTCCATCTGTCTCAGTGAAAGTTAAAATAATGAATCGCGGACCGCTCTGAAGTCGGTGTTTTGTCAGCCAGGGATAAAATAAGGGCCATATTTTCCCATGAATCATTAAAATGTGAGAATGGTACAAAGCCCAGGACTAAGGACTGGATAATAAACCACTAACAGTGAGGCTTCCTATAGCTTTCTCTGAGCAGGTGAGGTGTAGATTAGACTGGGCTAGGTCTAATCCTAGGCCAGGATTCAGACAAACGCAGAGAAAATGTAATAAAATATTTGTCTGAATCGTTGGTTAGGATTACCTAGTCCCAGTCAGATATACACCTCACCTGCTCAGAGAAAGCTTTTGGGATTTGGAGCCCTAGGCGTCGTGATTTGATGGCTACTACAAGTCAAGAACACTGCGATGTCGATAATCTGTGTTTATTTAAATCCCTGCCATAGACTATATGGAGAAATGTTTCAATTTCAACTAAGGTGGAAAATGAATCTGGGTCTGTTCCAGTGGTCATATAGCATTGTCCTTTCTCAACCCGATTCAGTGACAAAGGTGATATGCTTTGAATCAGAAACAGAATTCACTTTTCTGTCTTGGCTTTTTACTCCGCAAAATATACTTTCGAACATAAAGTATCTGGATTTCATCTCGGTTTATTTGGCCGACTTGCTGAGCATAGAAGAAAACGTTAGTTCATCAGTTTATTGGTCAGAAAGATGGCTCATGCCATGTTGATACTTTGTTTGACCCAGGTGAAACATTTCACAACCTTTTTGTTAGGCTGCGTTCTGTACCTGCCAGTGAGTTTACAAGCCAATGCGACAATGTTTTAGCCCTGATGGAATTGTTAGGAGGCCGTATTAACAAGTTGCCTGCCCAGGGCTATGGCTGTATGGTACTTATCACACATCTAAGGCTGTCTGGTATACGGTCTGGTAGGATGATTTGGGTTTTGTTTCTCTCTGGGGGGATTGTGAAGAGGATTCTACACTAAGGCAGTGGGTGTTGAGAGTCATGGTCACTGTCGCTACTGACAGGGTACGTGTGACTCAGGGTGGGTGCTGGTCTTTGTTTAAGATGTCATTAATGTCATCTGTCCTGCTGGTGGTCAGGGTGTCACTGTGTAAATGAGGCTTAAGAAAATATACACGTATTTGGATGTAAAAAAATAAAATTGTTTGGGTGTGTGTTTTAGCAGGTGTCTATTTGAATCCTTCGGTCTAGTCCTTGGTAGAGAGCCTTGGTCGCGTAGCTGTAGTTTGAGACATGTGGGAGATTGATTAAGATGGTGTTCTTGTAATGAGTGTTCCCTCTCTCTGGGAGCTACTCCTGTTCTCAGCCAAACCCTGAGCGGAACCAGACTTCACACACACACACAGCCGTCTGTCTCACAGCCTTTCACCATAGAACGGATGCTCTGGTTCCCCAGCTTCCAGAGATTAGTTCCTCCTTTTATCATGCGTCATTAGAATCTCCTCCTAGACCTCATTATTCACAAAGGATGACTATCAGGAGGTCGTCCAACTGTGAAGTATGTTTATTTAATTGTAGGATGGTGTGTGAGCGCATGCAAATTCTTCACATTTGATTACTTTCTATTTTTCCCTGAATCACCATGGAAACTGACAGGTTTTTTTTTTCTCCATCCCTCTTTATAAAACAAATTGAGGCTCTGAACTGTTAAGTGAATATTTGGAATACTTCAAATATCCTGAAAAATGTTTGACCCCTTTCAGATTTAACTCGAAGACTCCTCTGCGTTTTACTGAGGAAAATCAAGAGGTGCATTCAGTGGAATTGAAACATAGCCAAGGTAAAACATTTTCCAAATTCCTACGTGAAGGACTCATTTGGAAGATAAACAGCAGAGCCTTGCCAATGTAACATTCACCTCCTGTAAGATAATGTCTCAAACTTTAAATCTAATGGGAAGGTCTGAGCCAGTGGTTTGATGTTCAAGGTTTTATCCTTGCCGAACCTAAACCTCAAAACCTGATCATAAATCGCCAAACTTGCCCCAGATCTCATGATAATGTGTTCTCTATGGGTTTGCACTGTTGTCTTCTATCCCTGACCCCTCCGCAATTACAGGGCCTGAATAGGTCAAACAGACTGCTGCCTGCATGGTCGTCAGCAGGGTCAATAGGAAGTCAAAGGTCGTTAAAGGCAGGGCTGACACAGGGCAAAAGTGGACTTGTGTGTCTGCATTAGTGCTCAGGGGCATGGAAGTAAAGTAAAATGCTTATAATTTCACCCAGCATCCCATATCTGCTTTACATTATTTTTCCCAGAGTGCATCTAAACTTGTAATTTGCAACATAATTTGCCTTTGAAGTGAAATCACAAATCCGTGATGCTCCAGGGAGTTCAAGGCTATGCAAACCAGTGACCTGTCATTACTGTCGACAGAGAGATATATTTAGACATACAAATAACCAGGCTGACTGAGGTTGTTTTTTGTGTGGTTGTTGTTTGTGTCTCCAGGCATGTGTCCTGTTGCTAGCCGAGCCAATTGATTGAGTAAGAAACAGGACATTCTCCAGTGAAGGTTAGCGGGTACCGGCTGCAGCAAAGCCTACTGCTGCTGTGTTTGCGGACAGGGTTTGACAAGCCTTCTGTCAGTCATACTTTTTCTCTCCTTTCTCCCGCTTTCTCTTCCTGTCTCTGTGTTTTGACATTCCTGTCTTTGACCTTGCCGCCCCAGATTAATGTTTTAGTGTTCATCCCGTGCACCGTGTTGAAAGGTAATCCATGGCCATCAATATGGAAGAGAAGGTATCCTTCTGGAAGATGCACAAGGTCAAATGGAAATGGTGATGGTTGGTCTTTGGGAATTTAGGCTATTGATTCAGTGAAATGTATTCTCAGCGTTGTTTTTCTGTCGTTTTTTACAGATGTATCATTAAATATTTTATCTTGCACACAGAACTATTCTGTATTCACTAACAATGGAACAAGGCTCAGAGTGACTCTTTTGGAATAACTATTTATTATACCAGTGAAAATGTTTGTATTTTATTGTTGGGATCAATGACAAAATGTGTTATTTGAACCTTTTGAGGTCAAGACCATTTTCTGAGATCTTGGTCATAACATATCGTTTTTGAGTGAAGGTTAAAAGAAACGGCATGTCTGTGATCAGTTATTACTCTCTGTACCCTCACCAGTGGTGTAAAAAGTACCCAACTGTCATACTTAAGTAAAAGTAAATATATGTTATTAGAAAATGACTCAAGTGAAAGTCACCCAATTAAATACTACTTGAGTAAAAGTGTTTAGTTTTAAATATACTTAAGTATCACAAGTAAATGTAATTGATCAAATGTACTTAAGTATCAAAAGTATAAATCATTTCAAATTCCTTATATTAAGTAATCCGCATCATTTTTTAAATTTACGGATAGCCAGGGGCACACTCCACCACTCAGACGTAATTTAAAAAGAAAGCATTTGTGTTTAGTGAATCCGCCCGATCAGCAGTAGTTGGGATGACCAGGGATGTTCTCTTGATAAACGTTCACAATGTAAAGAGTCATTTCGGGTGTCAGGGAAAATGTATGGAGTAAAAAGTATATTATTTTCTTTAGGAATGTAGTGAAGTAAAAGTCATCACAAAATAGTAAAGTACAGATACCCAAACGACTTACAGTAAGTAGTACTTGAAAGTATTTTTACTTAAGTACTTAAGTACTTTACACCACTGACCCTCACCATAATTCAACAGCACTGAGATGACCGTTTGACGTTCATGATGTCAGCCAGGAAGGAAAGGCTTTTTAATCCAACAAAACGACGATCTCAACATGTCATTTCCGCCCAATTCGCCTAAATTTCTCAGCCTTTGCTTCTCTTCCACTAATAAATCAGAGACTCTCATGGCCCAGTACTGTCTATTAAACCTCCCCTGAACCTGACAGTTTCAAGTTATATTAGTCGTATGTACGGGATACACATGGTAAACACCGTCCAACCAAATGCTGACTTGCAGGTTCCTTCTCAAGAATGCAATAATAGAAGATAAGAATACGAACGTAAAGTAAATGACTCCGTAGAATAGAATAAACATTTCAGCATAAGTATAATACAGGAAGGCACATTTTATAGTTCAATATTGACTCTCCCTCTGGTCTCATGGGGTCTGTAGCTGAACTGACAGTAAAAATACATTGATTTAGTATCTGCGGGCGGGGTGAAGGAGTAATTGGAGGATGGTTAGGTGAAAGGTCATGAGGCCCTACCGGGGGGGTGGGGGGGTTGGTGGGATGCTGTGGCAGGTGAAGAGGCCAGGTGCTAAATAAGGCTAACGCTTAGCTAGCGTGATGGACAGGTTGGTTTGCGTCTCCGGTTTCAGACTCCTGGAGGAGATATTACCCAACGCCACTGCAGCGCAGGTCATCCGTGTAACGAAGACTGCTCTGATACTGGTGCTGAGTAACCTCACCCTGCAGAGTCTTAGAGAACCACACTCTCACTGCCAAGGAGAAAGATTATTCCATGCCCTCGTGTTCTACCCTTTTGTCCTACATAGTGAAAATGGAGTGAGAAATCAATAATGGGGATGTCATACTAAAGGCTAATAGGAGAATAGGCATCCTACATATTACCGAGTCCCCTGACATTATGTCTGGAGACTGCTAGATAATGCAGTAACTTACAGAAAATGGTGGGAAGAGGATGACATTTGATGGGATGAGAGTTACTCGGCCCGAGCGGTTGTCCCTCTTTCTCACAAGCAGTCCCTGTATGTCTATGGAGAGGAGTGTGTTGATACATGAGCGGTGAGTTTGTGTGCTCCTGCTCCTCTTGCCGCGTTGAGAATGTGGGGAATGTCAGACAGACAGACAGACGGACAGCCAGATGACTGTCGCCCTGCACTGGCCACTCTGGGTCGTCCCTCTCTACGGGGGGGACAAGGAGGAGACCATGCTCTGGCACGATACCCAACCCGCCCCCTCTGCTTTACCTGCCTAAATACCACCTTCCATAACACTGTATACTGTAGAGGTAATGTAGGCTAGGCCTATATCCCCATGGTGATGGAAGAAATGTCCTCGTGCGGGTCAGCGTATCCAGAGCCAGACCGAAGCTTTGAGTTGCCAGGGTAAAGGTTGTGAGTGGCGCAGTATGTGTGAATGTACCAACATTGTATTAGAGGAGTGTAGCCATGCAGAACTGAACCCAAGGAGATGTGGCATTGTCCTCACAAAGGGCACCGACACTTGGCAAGAGGTCTAAAGTCAGACGTTTATAAAGAAACCCACTCCATCTTCAGTGGGTACATGAATCAGGGGGCGGAAGTGTACTAAGCCCATGCTTCAATATTTATCAAGGCGAGTAATTGGGATCCGCCAACTCCTGCCCCTGAAAACAGTGGAACACAGCTCCTAGTCGTTGAAAATAGACAATGCCTCATTTGCATGTGGTAAATGAATTCATGATGGCCTTGAGGGTGTGGCCCATTTTGAAAAGGAATGCATTGAATCTGAGACTCAAAGGGAGGTTTGTGATTGGCCGCCTGCCCGTCTCTGTGGTGTTAATGGGGTCTAAAGCTCTCTGGGCCTTTGGCTCTCAGACACCGAGGTAGCCAACATCCAGCAAGAACTCACGCCACAGACCGGGTTAACCATTTAACCTAGTCTAGCTTTTCAGTACCCCGATGATTAGAGCGGATTAAATCTTGGTTGTAGACTTGGTTCTCTTAAACTTCAGCCTCAGATGAGCCTTGGCTTGAACCATCCTATACCGCGTACGACATCCATATTAGGAAGTTGTCTGTTCACACAATGCCGTAATCCTGATCCTTTGATGCCTCTTTGCACCTGACCCTGCCTGGACACAGCTGGACTACACGTGTCATGGCTCAGTACAGCCTGAGTGTCAGTCCCCAGCTGGTGCCACCCCCCCCCCCCCTGTCGGGTGGCTCAGTGGGCCGACCAGCACAGACTGCTGGCTCCATGTCCTTAAACCTGGTCTTGGGGGGACCCACATAGTCATCGCTCTTGTAAAAGCCAGACGGCGTACTTTCCAGCGGCGCTGAATCTCTCTTTTTACAATTCTGCAATGTGATAAAACTGTTCCTTGTATGGCGAGCCAAACCTAAAACACCACTGGCTTGTTTACTGGTGGGGATCATGGAGGCCTACTACTTTGATCAGCCTAACAAATGGGAGAGTTAGTCTGTCATTCCGTGTTATGGGTTTTCACTTCGCCGGAGGGAGACTTCTTACACTCTGTGGTGGTACCCCCCCCCCCCCCCAATGTAATCACAGCAACGTGAAATAAGACGAGGCCTATCCCATCTACATTTATACAATTATGAAATGAACACTGCAATCTCTTCCACGATTTTAATTACAGTAATACCATCATGGGCGGAAGGACAAGTCCCTGCTGCTGCCCAAATCCCTCACTTAGATTCTACAGACTGACATCACAACTGCCTTTTGGACAGTGCTATGTGGCATGCAGGACGGTTGTTGCCTTTCTCTGCTATCCTCCCTCCCGTAGTTTACAGAATACTTGTTTATAGGGTATGATGATCAAAGCTTGCTGTCTGGTAATGTCATCAGACGTTCCTGGTGGGTTTTAGACTGGATTAAAAGCCTGCTGTCTAAAACAGATTTGCCCTCCGTGCACAAGGTTCACTGGACTGGGGATCAATGCAAATGTGAATCGAAAGTGTGTTAATAAGCTGATGAAATATAGATCATCTGAGATCCTGCTGTAATGTCAAGGTGAATGTGTATCCATTAGTTACATTCTCACCATCGAGGATCTCTGACCTGATGTCTTGGGTGACCGCTAGTATGGATTTATATCTGGGTTTTAGTCTTGCATGCGAAATATGTAGACTACTCCACACAGACTAGATAACATCTGCAGTTGCTCTGCGGCAGTGTACGACGATGCGAAACCCGCAACCCACCACCACTCTTAAATATTGAATGACCGTTGTGGTCTCTTGGCCCCTACTGAAGGTTTTTGTGCCACTTCCGCTTGACCAAGCTCTCACAAATGAACCACTCTTCAAAGGGACTAGAGGTATTACTGTGTGGTCACCTGCAGCGGTCGGCTGCTCTGCAACCCGCAGTCCACTACATGGGTGAACGTGCCTGGTGAGAACGCTATTCCTGCACAGCGGAGCCCCCATGGGTGAAATCGCCTGGTCAGAACGTTATTCCTGCACAGCGGAGCCCCCATGGGTGAAAGCGCCTGGTCAGAACGTTATTCCTGCACAGCGGAGCCCCCATGGGTGAACGTGCCTGGTCAGAACGTTATTCCTGCACAGCGGAGCCCCCATGGGTGAACGTGCCTGGTCAGAACGTTATTCCTGCACAGCGGAGCCCCCATGGGTGAACGTGCCTGGTCAGAACGCTATTCCTGCACAGCGGAGCCCCCATGGGTGAACGTGCCTTGTCAGAACGCTATTCCTGCTTGTCAGCGGAGCCCCCATGGGTGAACGTGCCTGGTCAGAACGCTATTCCTGCACAGCGGAGCCCCCATGGGTGAACGTGCCTGGTCAGAACGCTATTCCTGCACAGCGGAGCCCCCATGGGTGAACGTGCCTGGTCAGAACGCTATTCCTGCACAGCGGAGCCCCCATGGGTGAACGTGCCTGGTGAGAACGCTATTCCTGCACAGCGGAGCCCCCATGGGTGAACGTGCCTGGTCAGAACGCTATTCCTGCACAGCGGAGCCCCCATGGGTGAACGTGCCTGGTCAGAACGTTATTCCTGCACAGCGGAGCCCCCATGGGTGAACGTGCCTTGTCAGAACGCTATTCCTGCATGGAATAGCGTTCATGGGTGAACGCTCACAGTCAAAGTGAACTCTGGAGTAATAAAATAATAGACTAGCCACAATCCTCTACTGAGTCCTCAACACTGCTCTGCGTTCTCCTACTGCGGGCGTGTTCTGTAACGGGGGCAGGAATGTTTTTGTATCCTGTCCATGATGCCTAAACAACAAGGGATATGCCATTTCATCCTCCCAGTCAACACCACAGCAGCTCAACCTACATACCAGACCTCCCCAACGTCTTACTGTCAAGGGTGGTGTCCTCCCGTTTTACGATCCCCTGAATACTTCAAGCGAGCCAATAACAATGACCAACATTCTTACTCATTATGTTTAACAGTTAGAGCCCGTTTTTTTCCTCAAGCCACATCTGAGTGAATCCAGTCTACATATAAACAGCACCATCCATAGCAGACTGGACAGACGAGGACAATATAGCCAATTATATCCACAAACACTTATGACATACTTAGGGTCTCTGCTGGTGATGTCATCATAGTGGAATGCAGGCTAAGCCCATGACTAATAAATATTACTACAACCTAATGGATTTAAAATTCATTGTTATGAGAGCATATGGGAGCTCCCATTTGATATGTTGGTTTTCAATAAACAGGCCCGAGCTCATCGTAAGAGCATGGGTTTGATTGTCAACCCAATGATTTATATGGCAACAGACAGTACTGTACATGTATCAGCCACTGTCCTCAAATGCTTTAAGCGATACTTCTGGGACTCATTATTACTGATCTATGACAGCCATTATATTGTTTAAGTTTAGATTACATTTCCACAGCCACGTATTAATGTTATGGGGTCAAAAGCTTAACTCGTCCCACAAGGATGACCTCCGATCCCATCAGGTCAGAGGTTAATGGGTAGTAGAATAAACATCCACAGACTTGCCTGCCACCATCTCTCTTTGTAAGCCGATCTCATTATAAATTAGACGCATGCTAAATTGTGCAAATCCCATGCATCTCAGGCAGAAAATGGTGGAGAAGCACATGAAGTGAGTCTTCATGTTTTTTCTTCAGAGAGTGCAGGTGCGGTACACCAACGGCTATTGTGACAATTTGATAGGCTGTATTGCTTACCCAGGCATGACTCCTGTGTTTCCCGCTGGTATCATGATGAGCAGACAGACACTGGATCCCATGGTATGCACCAGAGGCTATGCTCACCTCACAGAGGATCAGCTGGGCGGCGGGGTCATGTGACGCACGCCTGCCGTGCTGTTTCCCCCCAAAACACTGGACTTAGTTAGGGCTTCCACCCACGGTAGGAAACATGAAAGTGTCCAATTCCTCCACTGAGAAAACAATAGAGTTAACTTATTATCATTATTTCACCTGGGCCGCCTCACCCCACACACCTCTGAACACTTTATTCCCCTGGTGGAATGTTCTAGAGGGACAATATGGATAGAATCAGGCTGTATCAAGAGCATTGACTTTAGGGGGGTTTCCAGATCCACATTGAGCAGAGCTACAATAAACCCTTCTGTAAACAGGAATCATTAAGTGAGAGTCAGCACCTTTTGCTCCAGGAAAAACAGAAGCAGGAGCCCGCAGGCTTGTAAACTGAACACTCCTTTCCCTCAAGCACAAGAAAAAGATCAAATAAAACCCTTTCCAAGAAGGTCTTTAAATCTCTCCCCTGCCTGCTTATTCTGGAGGGATGTAGGTAAGAGTGGTTTGGAGTGAAGCATGGTTTTAATTAGTTCTTATAGTTATCTCTTCACCCCTGGTGGCACGCCTGGCGTCCCTGATCTCTGGCAGAGCAGGCCGTTGAACCTCTGTAGCCTGATGAGCCAAAGGCTTGAGCTAACTTAGCATCGCATTGGGCTCAGGGAGATATTATCTCCTCACCTCTAAAGCTTTGGACACGTGATCTTCTCCTTTTTCCAGAGGTTCTCTTTGTTAAATGCACATTGTACTTGTTGGAGTTTGACAAGGGCCTTCGTATTAGATTTGCGTCTGGTGGAAACAAAGCATTGTGTGTGTTGTTCATTAGGCGCTGTGAGATAATGCTCATGCCTAAAGTTATACATGATACACCAACCGACTGCTTTGTGATTATTTTTTTTAAAGAATATCGCCAAAGTTGATTTCTCTACATTTGATTGGGGCGTAGGATAAATCAAATTTTATTTGTCACATACACATGGTTAGCAGATGTTAATGCGAGTGTAGCGAAATGCTTGTCGTGTAGCGAAATGCGGATGCTTGGGCCTCCCGAGTGGCGCAGTGGTCTAAGGCAAAGAATCGCAGTAGCTAGTTGTGCCGCTAGAGATCCTAGTTCACGTCCAGGCTCTGTCGCAGCCGGCCGCGCCTGGGAGACTCATGGGGCGGAGCACAATTGGCCCAGCGTCGTCCGGGAAAGGGGAGGGTTTGGCCGGCAGGGATGCCCCTGTCCCATCGCGCTGTTGCGACTCCTGCAGCGGGCCGGGCGCAGTGCACGCTGACACGGTCGCCATGTGTACAGTGTTTCCTCTGCCACATTGGTGTGACTGGCTTCTGGGTTAAGCGGGCTTTGTGTCAAGAATCGTTGAGTCTTGGTTGACTCGTGTTTCGGAGGACGCATAGCTCTCGACCTTCGCCTCTCCCGAGTCCGTACTGGAGTTGCAGCGATGGGACAAGACTGTAACTACCAATTGGATACCGCGAAAAATAGGGATGTGAGGATGCTTATAGAGTATGTCAAGATCAAGTGAAGAGGCGTGGGAAACGGTACTTATTCATGTAAACAACTCTAGCTGTATTCCATACGGCAACAGCACTAAACACACATCCATGATCAGAAAGCGAGTGAGGTGAGGCACTGGAAAACAGCTTTCATTCAGGATTAAAGGGCCTCGACCTTCTCTATTGAATAGAGTAATGAAAAGTGATTTTAGCCTGGAGGCCTCAAGGAGAGCATAGCCAGCCTGTTTGTTGATTAGAGAGAAGAAAAGGAAGAAGGATCAACTTGCTCTCAACTCCTCCACTCCTGCCCCCCCCTGCCCCTGTCAATAGTGATGAATATGCGTGAGTTTGGCATAGACAGTGAAGGCCTTTGGTTGGAGAGCTCTGGACGCTTAGACAGAGGACGTTTACTTCTTCCTTCTTGCTTTAGGCCAATACAGGTTTTTTCAGTAGCTGGTCGGTCAGAGAGACAACAAAGTAAATGGCTTTTCCACAGATCTCTTTTGCTCACCATGATAGTCCAGTGTTCATAAAGTGGCTGGAAAGTTGTTGTGTGGAATCTACTTCATGCATTAGAAAACGGATGCAATCACCTTTTTATGCACTTGTTTAGTCAGTGTTAGCTGACTTGGTATCGTCCTGCTGTCAACGATAACAGATTCCTCATTTATTTCCCACCATAACATTGTCTGGTTGTATCCCACAGACCTGCAGGCCTCCCAGACGGTGGAGTACTACAGTCTGTCAGACAAGGCCATGGACTACAGGATCCTGTTGATGGACGAGGACCAGGACAGGATGTATGTAGGCTGTAAGGACCATGTCCTGTCTATGGACATCAACAACATCACCCATGGGACACTCAAGGTGAGGTCCTCTGAGCAGTCCGTTAAAGTGCTAAGAGGATTTTCCTTACGGCATGATCAAAGTGTTTAGTTGATCATTGATCGTTGTGATGGTATTGTAAGTAGAGAATGGATATAGCAGGATACTGACTTCATCTGCCTTACAGTATGATGGAGTGAAGACTCACAACTCTTTGTCTGATACCAACATGAGTTCTATTACTTTCCATCCTATTTATCAAGCTCACACTAAAGGAGACAAAACAACCTTGATCTCATTTAGCTTTCCTTGCACGTGGCAGGTCATGGCTGAATACATGATGCTAATTATACAAGAGCAGTAATTGTGGTAATTAAGTTCAAATATAGTACATTTTATAAGCTAGATCACACCCATTTCATGGAGCAAAATATGACACATCTTAGTGGTGCTTGATGCAGTTCTGTGATTCTGTAACAGAAGTTCCCTGCTAATTGTATCTCTGTGTGCAGTGAGGGAGCCATCCTGTCTGTAACTGACAGGCGTGAAGAGCAGAACAGATGGGAATGCATTTAGTTTACCCCAGAGAACTGTAGCACATCCATTTGCAAAGTAATTGCCTGATACGTTCCCAGCATTAGACCCTTCAAGCTCCTCATGTGTTTGGAAATATAGTGTTTACTGGAGGCAAGTTATCATCATGATTGGGAAGTTCACTACAGTGTAGAGCATCCCTATTAGGAAGTTCACTACAGTGTAGAGCGTCCCTATTAGGAAGTTCACTACAGTGTAGAGCGTCCCTATTAGGAAGTTCACTACAGTGTAGAGCGTCCCTATTAGGAAGTTCACTACAGTTTAGAGCGTCCCTATTAGGAAGTTCACTACAGTGTAGAGCGTCCCTATTAGGAAGTTCACTACAGTGTAGAGCGTCCCTATTAGGAAGTTCACTACAGTGTAGAGCGTCCCTATTAGGAAGTTCACTACAGTGTAGAGCGTCCCTATTAGGAAGTTCACTACAGTGTAGAGGGCGTCCCTATTAGGAAGTCCCTATTAGGAAGTTCACTACAGTGTAGAGCGTCCCTATTAGGAAGTTCACTACAGTGTAGAGCGTCCCTATTAGGAAGTTCACTACAGTGTAGAGCGTCCCTATTAGGAAGTTCACTACAGTGTAGGGCGGGCAAGTTCACTACAGTGTCCCTATTAGGAAGTTCACTACAGTGTAGAGCGTCCCTATTAGGAAGTTCACTACAGTGTAGAGCGTCCCTATTAGGAAGTTCACTACAGTGTAGGGCGTCCCTATTAGGAAGTTCACTACAGTGTAGGGCGTCCCTATTAGGAAGTGGCTACAGTGTAGAGCGTCCCTATTAGCAAGTTCACTACAGTGTAGGGCGTCCCTATTAGCAAGTGGCTACAGTGAGTGAAGTTTGTTTCTGTTGTTTTTTTAAATCCCAACTTTCCAAGAAGACCAGGATGTGCAATGGTCCCTAATGAAGCTGTTTTCTGTGATTCTCACCAGGTGTTTTGGCCTGCATCTGTTAGCAAGATTGAGGAATGCCAAATGGCTGGCAAGGACCCCACGGTAAGAACACTTACACT
Source organism: Oncorhynchus masou masou (assembly GCF_036934945.1). Taxonomy (NCBI): domain Eukaryota; kingdom Metazoa; phylum Chordata; class Actinopteri; order Salmoniformes; family Salmonidae; genus Oncorhynchus; species Oncorhynchus masou. The sequence continues at coordinate 21,430,231 of NC_088238.1, forward strand.
CAATATGTAGCACTAACTGCTAACCAAATCCACTGAAAGTCATGTGTGATGCTAACTAAATGAATGAACACACTATACTGATGAGGTATCTGGTCCTTCTCCATTAGCATGTGTTAGCATGTGCTAGCATCCTGGGTTCCAAACGCGTGGGGCTGCAGATGTGGAGTTGAGGAGAGTCATTGACTCCTGGCATTCCTTATGTTAGTCGATAGAAGAATGAGGCATAGGAGTGCTCAAATCCACCCAGAGAAAATAAACAAGCATCAAAGCAGTACGCTAACTACTGTGACTGACAACAGATCCCATAACCTGTCCTGATCCCTTACTGCACTGAGTCTCTGTTGTATTAGCATATACAACATCGACAACCTCAAAACAGCAGCTGGTGATTCAGTTTTCTGTAACTAATTAGGCTGTTTTGCATGTTAGGACAAACATTCTGTTTTTGTTCCATTGTTTTTAGTGGACTGTGTTGGTCTGTGTTTTTTTATTTGGACTGTGACTTCAAAGGCATTCATGTGGTGTACTGTTATGAAGCTAGTCGTCGTAGTTAGTAACAACAGCCACCATGACAGAGAGCTGTGGTCTTGTACAGTACTAGAGTGTAGGACCATAGTCTTGTACTGTAGGGCTAGAGAAGAAGCTGTTTCTAGTCAGTGGAGGGTGATTAGTGCTGCCTAGAGTCACGGCTCCGGCTCTGTGGACAGCCTCGCACAAATATTTGGCTGAGCGTCTCTGTGGAGAAGCCGAGTGGTCGGCTTACCTCCCTCCTCCGCCTCTACTCCTCCATCCCTCTTTTCGCAGCCCTGCCTGGTCTCTATCTTGCAGTCTCGGCCTCTCCCCTCTCTCTCTCGCTTTACTCTTACTGTCTCTCTCTACCTCTCACTCGCTCTTTCTTTCTCTCTCTGTTTAAACTCGGTTTTTATAATGCAGTTTCTCCCAGACATTTTATTTGTCTTCCTGAATCGCAGCCCTTGTCAGGTTATGGTTACCCTCCTGATGTGTGTGTGTGTGTGTGTGTGTGTGTGTATATATATTCAATTCCTCCTTTACGATAGAATCTGGGGTCACCGGGCCTCTAGACTACGACCACACATGGCATCCGGGGAGAAATATTCCTTTATTGTATGTATAAAAGGATGAGATTGATTAAGTCCATGTTTAAAAGTTCCCTCACTGTGTGATCCTCCCTTAAAGGCCATCAGCCTGGTTTTAAATCCCCTACTACAGTTGCTCTGGCTTGTCTCTGAAGGGGACCTGTGGCTGGATAGTTAACACCAGCAAGCTCTGGGACATGAAATGAGTTAATTTGTAAATCTGCTATTGGATATGAGCAGTGGGGGGTGTAGAGTTGATGGAGGGTGTCGTCTGAAGGGCGTTTATCTGCTAGGAGGAGAGGGAGTGAAAAAGCGAGAGGGAATGAAGGGTGTGTGATGTTGGACATATCATTGTTTTTCTCGGCGGAGTTAGTGTGCGGAGTGTGAGTGGGCGCAGCTGCTCCGTTTCCGTGGGGATGGCCAAGTTCCTAATGGCTCCCTGGATGATCCTCTCCTCCGCTGGCTCGCTCCGCGGTCTGAGTTTTTATTACGCACAAAGCCCAGTGCTCCGGCCAGTCCCACCTCGTGCTGAAGAGGGAAAGATCTCGATTGGGTCTGTAATCAGATCACAGGGCTGTATTTACTCAGCCCTGGAGACGGAGCTTTGACGAAACATCACTTCACTGTTGACACCCTTTTTTCCACTCTACCGGTGCCAGGGAGCAAACTGGAAATAGCTCTTATGATTGTACTTAATGACAGTACATAAGAAGCAAGTGAGGAAAGTTGGACTAACATTGGTAGCTAACCATTTGGAACTGTGTAATTGCTCTTTATGAAGCATAGTCCCTGACCAAACACAACTTAGCCACTGATAGCTTTATGACCTTCTCAACAATTGCAATCTGGAAGGATTTTGCTGTTGAACATGCAACATTACATGATAGATTGATTGACTGATGTATGGATACTTTGATTTCATACACGTACTAACCAATTTCCTCTCCACCTCTCTGCAGCATGGATGTGGTAACTTCATCCGGGTGGTCCAGCCGTTCAACAGAACCCATCTGTTCATCTGTGGGAGTGGTGCCTACAGTCCTGTCTGTGCCTTCATCAACAGGGGCAGGAGACCAGAGGTTCGTATGCTCCTTGACTTATAATCAGACCATGACCGCTATGCTATAGTTCACCTACAGTACAGTCTCTACCACCATATTCTCATACAAATGGAAATTCCTGTGGATATGTGATGTGGTTATTGCTGAAACTAGATTTTGGTAGGTTTACGGCTGGGCGCCTCTGCTTCTGAAACCAAACTACCGGATTTGTTTCTGTCTCATCTGGGGCAAGAGGAAGTCTGTCTTAATCCAAGACATCCTCAGGAAAGCAGCCATTACAGTTGAGTTTAGCCTTGTGTGTCAGTCTCTCTGAGACAGAGAAGAGAGGGATGGAGTAGAAGAGGAGGAGCTGTCTGCCCCGGTCTCTGGCCACCTGGCCCTGAAAACGAGACTGGGAAACCCCTCCAGGAGAAAAGCGCTCACTGAACTCACTCGCAGTTACAGCAGTCTGCAGCGCCTGCCAAATGCTAATCGGCACAGAGTTCGAAACCAGGCTCTTTCTGCAGTATGGTGTCTTCTGTCATTTAGGGTTTTGTTTAAAAAGCAGCATTGCTCTGTTTTTCCCATCCGCCAATTTTTGGATGTGTCAGTATCGTTTCTCAGACTGGGTTTGCTAACAGTAATAAGCTGCTATTGTGGGATATCTCCCTGGGCTCTTAGGCCCCTAAGCGTGTGTCACATTGTTGTATGGGAGCCTGGTGAGGAGGATTTCAGTGCCACAGACAGGTCACCTTTGTGTGAGTGTGTCGCCGTACAAACCCTGTGATGAATGGCCATGGATCCCTGCCAGAGCCACGGGAAATCTTCACGCACCACTTGGAGAGCAGCCGCGCTTTTCTGGAGAGCGTCCCTGGGCTGACTGCACCCCCTTCCCCTTCATTCCCCCAGTCAGAACTGTCGAAGTGTGGGTTGGACCAAGCCGGGGGGATTTTCCGCTGACCGCCGAGATTGTAAATTCAGATGATCCATTTCACTGTGAGGGGTGGCGGAGGGCCAGGTCTGAGATGGAACCACAGCATCTCAGCCCATCGGAGGACATTCCTCCCTAATGGAATGTTCTTTTAATGTCATGTGCAGACCAGTAAAGGTAAAGCCCAGCGCTGGTTTTGTAACTCTTTAAACCAGAGGGGAAAAAAACCTTACTCTGGATTACCTTGAGAACATTTGGAATGCTCATAATCTCATATTTATTGCTAAAAAGAGCAGAAGGTTGAATTCCACCAAATTCCCATATGAAATATGTTATTTACATTCTCTTTTCCTGCAGGAGCAAGTGTTCCACATTGACTCCAGAATGGAATCTGGGAAGGGAAGGTGCTCCTTCAATCCTAGAGTCAATACGGTCTCCGTCATGCTTAGTAAGTTTCCCTCTGTCCCTCTATTGGCTCTATTTATGTCTCTGCAGGACACATCATACAAAAACCCAAATCGCTGTGCTTCCCCACCCTATGGTTAACCCAACTCCCCATCCGCCTTATCGGTGACCCTGCCGTAGGTCGGGCCGCACACCCTTGTCAGTCTGTGTCGTCCTTTGGCCTCTGATTGGTTGCCGGGTGTCAAGTTTCTGACGAAATAGCCAGAGGCACTGAGTCGCACGCACAGCTCAACTTTCTGACACCCAAGCCCTGTGGCGTCAGCAGCCCTACCCGTCATCAGCCCCTCAAGCCCGGGCTGTCCGGTCACATGGAGAGGGTTGGCAGAGAGGAGAGGGGTAGTGGTGGCAGAGAGGAGGGGTGGTTGTGGCAGGGAGGGGACCTCTGAGTCAGACTAGGGGACAATCAGGCCTGTGTCTGGGCTAGATAAAAAGGCTCCATCTCCATACTGAACCCCTCATATGAGCTTGTGCTGTTTGGGGGATGTTGACACCACTGCTCCCCTCAAAGCAGCCAATCACAGACAAACACTTGGACCTGAGCCACACCGCCAGAGTACAGGCTGCTGCATGCTGGGGCTGATGGAATGATGAAGTGACAGAGTAATGGAATGATGAAATTCACAGAGGGTGTAGAGAGAGGAAAGAAAAAGAGTGCGGGCTCACAGCCAGGGTCATTAGCAGAGTACAGGGAGATCAAACACCATGGCTGTAAATCCACTGTTGGCTCCATTACTGTTTACTGTCACCATTCCCTGTCCACAGTGATGTACTGTCTCTGTAAATAAAGGCTGTCATTGTAAATAAGAATTTGCCTAGTTAAATGAAAAAATTCCATCACCATTGAATTCACCATTGAATATGAACCCAGAATTTCCATTGCTGTCAATGGAAATTGAGACAGGCACATTTTTGTTCCCTTGACCATTAATAGTCAGTGATTTATTTTTTTGTGTGTTTTGTCAAGTCTTTAGGGCTCGTGGGGGGTGAACAGAGTGTTATGTTTGGTCAGATGGGAGTAAGATGGTTCAGTTATGATCCAGGGATGTGTTCATTAGGGCACACCGTAGCGCAACTTTTTGCAATGGAAAATGAAAACAAGCTTTTCTTAGTGGACAAGTTCAGGTAGTACCTCCCTGTTTTACTTCATTTTCTTCCATGCAGTGCCATAATGAAGACAGCCCTGTATGTGTCTCTGTGTTCCAGACCAGGAGCTGTTCTCAGGCATGTACATAGACTTCATGGGGACGGATGCTGCCATCTTCAGGAGCCTCACCAGGAGGAACGCAGTGAGGACAGACCAGCACAACTCCAAGTGGCTGAGTGGTGAGCACATACAGCAGAAACATATGAAGCACATGTAATGTACACCAGAAGTCTCCAACTGTGACCCTGAAGAGCTAGAGGTTGGGCAGGCGTTTGTTCCATCCCTGCACTAACACGTCTGGAGTTGGAGATCCACATTTAGTACATCAAATGTACTTCAACTACTTTGACACTGGAGACAATGGACAGAACGTTATACTATAACCTTTGACCCTGTTTATTTGTTTTCCATAGAACCCATCTTCATAGATGCCCAGTTAATCCCAGATGGATCGGATCCCAACGATGCTAAACTGTATTTCTTCTTCCGGGAGAGACTGACGGACAACAGTGGGAATACCAAGAACATCCACACCATGGTCGCTAGAGTGTGTCCTGTAAGTGTGTGTTCAGGAAGTGTGTGTACGTGCGTGTGCATTGCATACAAGGGTATGTGTGCATACATGAGACATTAACATGCATCTCTTTCAACGTCTACAGAATGACATAGGTGGCCAGCGTAGCCTGGTGAACAAGTGGACCACGTTCCTGAAGGCCCGGATGGTGTGTTCAGTTCTGGAGGAGGACGGCACCGAGACACACTTTGATGAGCTCGGTGAGGAATACGCCAACACCTACCTACTATGTTCACCAAGGCCTGGAACATTCTGTTCCAACCCAAACCACGTCTCCTGTTTACCTACAACTCAACATCTCGCTGGCCAGTCTTAACAAATACCAATGAATCTTAGATGCTCAGGTGTTTTGGATTATAAGAAGGGTCTTTACACCGGTTTGTTGACCTTCTCAGTATTGAAATAATTCATGGTTGCACTTTAGTTGGCTAGTCTACCTGTAGATGCTCAACAGACTATTAGTAACATTTAAACTATCTTCTAGCTCTATCCCCAACCATAACCCTTACCCTAACCTTTAGTCTAAACCTAACAAGCAGTAGCTGTTCAACAGATCGTTTGTTGATAATATGACGATCTGGACTATCCAAACAGTGACCCAATTCATCCCTTAGTATTATTTTAGTCTTCTTTGTGTCTATGGAGGTCTGTCAACACGGACATTCATTCAATTCATCTCCACTTCAGACTCTTCCGTTCCAGGATTATTAAACGATAAGGTGCATGATGAACGCTGACTCCATAACACAACGTTGTGTTTTCCCTTCCAGAGAGTGTGTTTTTGCTGGAAACTGATCACCCCAAGAGCCTCCTGGTGTTTGGCGTCTTCACATCCACAAGGTGAGGCCAATGGTGATATTGCTCGAGCCTTAGTGGCTATGCTGACTGGCATGGCAGCACCGGATACTATTAGGAATGAAGCAAACATGACAGGAGCTCCTGGATAGAGACCTCCAGTATCACCTTACTGTAGCATTTCATTTTTTAAATTGAACCTTTATTTAACTAGGCAGGTCAGTGAAGAACAAATTCTTATTTCCAACGACGGCCTATGTAACAGTATAGCTTCCGTCCCTCTCCTCGCCCCTACCTGGGCTTGAACCAGGGACCCTCTGCACACAAAGACAACAGCCACCCTTGAAGCATTGTTACCCATCTCGCCACAAAAGCCGCGGCTCTTGCAGAGCAAGGGGAACAACTACTTCAAGGTCTCGGAGCGAGTGACGTCACCGATTGAAATGCTATTAGCGCGCACCACCGCTAACTAGCTAGTCATTTCACATCAGTTACACCTACACCGGCCAAACCCGGACGACGCTGGGACAATTGTGCGCCACCCAATGGGACTCCCAATCACGCCCGGATGTGATGCAGCCTGGATTCAAAATAGGTACTGCAGTGACTCCTCTTGCACTGAGATGCAGTGTCTTAGACCACTGCGGCACTTGGGAGCACACTCTAGTGACCTGCATGTGGTACCAGAGGAGGCTGGTAGGAGGAGCTATAGGAGGATGGGCTCATTTGTAATGGGATAAATAAAACGGAGTCATACATGTGGTTACCATATGTTTGATACGGTTCCATTCCAGCCATGACAATGAGCCCATCCTCCTATAGCTCCTCCCACCAGCCTCCTCTGGCACTACAGTATTTGGTTCATTGACTTAACTTTACCATACCGTTCTCATTACATTGATCCCTTTTCCTTATATACTAGTAATGCAGTTAGTGAGCTCTGCTTCCTTTTGCAATGTTGACAGCAAGTTCATTATGCATGAGTATCACCATGTAGGACCCCTGGTGTTTCCTGAGGTCTACTGTTACTGTATGTGGTAACTTCAGACACTGTATGTGTTCAATAACTTTCTTTATCCTCAAGTGCTTTTGCAGGATGGCTATGGATGCCTGTTATGTGTACTCAAACTAGGTTTGTATTCACTAGGAACTAAACGGAAGCAAACGTGCAGAAACAGGAAGGGAACTATCAATAAGAAACTTGTTTTTTTTACATTGCAAAACATTTTGCTATGCTCTGCACTAATGAATACAACCCTGGTTTCTTCAATCATCAAGGCTAATTGGGCATTATCTAGATCAGGGTTACTCAACCTTGTACCGGGACCCTTCTATAAATCCTAAGGAAACACTTGTATCTTTTAACCCGGCCATTTGAGACTCATCCTCTCTCTATAGCCAACTAAAACAGTCTGTAGTCTCCATGTCTCCAAGCAATCGCTTGCTCTCTCTCGTGCGCTCTCTCTCGCCCGCTCTCTCTCGCGCTCTCTCTCTCCCGCTCTCTCTCCCGCTCTCTCTCCCGCTCTCTCCCGCTCTCTCTCCCGCTCTCTCTCCCGCTCTCTCTCCCGCTCTCTCTCCCGCTCTCTCTCCCGCTTGCGCTCTCGCTCGTGTGTATGTGTGTGTGTGTGTATGTATGTATGTATGTATGTATGTGTGTATGTATGTCCAACACAGTCTGTAGTCTCTATGCAACATTGTCATTCCTATCAGCACAATGTGTTTTTTCCTTTTGCTCCTTCAGGCTTTCTCCTCTGTTTTGCTCGCTGAACAAAGGCTCTTTGTATTACTGATGGTCATGTGGTTTTTAGGGTCTGGTCCAAACCGCATCATATCCTTCTGGGAATGGAGCAAGAATGGGGGAAGAGGGGCAAGTTGAGTAGGGCGATGTGGGGTGGCAGTAAGCTTCACCCGGATTTGATGGCTTGGATATCCTATGAACAGCAGGGTTTAAAGGACTGTGATGTTTTAACTGGGTGGATCTGGGGGCTTCTGGGATGTCAGTTATCCACATCACACTGACCGCCGGAATGTGTGTGTCGTTTCCCACAGCTCAGTGTTTAAGGGCTCGGCCGTGTGTGTCTACAACATGGCAGACATCTTGACAGTCTTCAACGGGCCGTTTGCTCACAGGGATGGGCCGAACTTTCAGTGGGTGGCATACCAGGGACGGATCCCCTACCCCCGGCCTGGAACAGTGAGTTTAGGATCTAATATCTGTATTGAACTCAAAATAAGACGAGCTCCAATGCAAATGTACAGTTCCTTGTTGTTCTCCTACACATTATCTACTGTGTCTATCAGTGTGGTTGAGGAAACAAGGTCAGAGAAACATTAATCGATGAGGATGAGGACAGCAGAGTTCAGGGTCAGGGGTAGGCTTTTCCTTTATGTACCTTTGTCACAGAGCTGAGTGGTAGGGATTTATTCACCTCTATAGCATCTCTCCTCTTTCTCCCTCCCTGCAGTGTCCAGGCGGAGCCTTCACCCCTCACATTCAGAGCACCAAGGAGTTCCCTGACGACGTGGTGACGTTTGTCAGGAACCACCCGGTCATGTTCAATCCTATCTACCCCGTTGGCAGGAGGCCCCTGGTGGTCAGAACGCAAGCTGACTACAAGTACACCTCCATCGCTGTGGACCAGGTGACCGCTGCAGATGGCCACTACCAGGTCCTCTTCCTGGGCACAGGTTTGAACTGAACGATACATCCTTATTGATCTGTTAGAGACAACTAGCACCCAGTCCCACCACACAACATACACACATCACATGCTGGGAGCAGCACAGGGCCTGTACATCGCCTACATCAGCACCTAAGTAGCTGTTCAGGATGCCTGTTCAGGATGCCTGTTCAGGATGCCTGTTCAGGATGCCTCTTCAGGACTGTTCAGGATGCCTGTTCAGGATGCCTGTTCAGGATGCCTGTTCAGGATGCCTGTTCAGGATGCCTGTTCAGGATGCCTCTTCAGGATGCCTGTTCAGGATGCCTGTTCAGGATGCCTCTTCAGGATGCCTCTTCAGGATGCCTGTTCAGGATGCCTCTTCAGGATGCCTGTTCAGGATGCCTGTTCAGGATGCCTGTTCAGGATGCCCTCAGACTAACATTCTCATATTTCTCGTCTCGCCACTTGTGTTCAATAACCATCAGAGTTGCACTTTAAAAAGCTCTGACAAACGCGGTGGGTTACATGAGTGGGATGCTTCGTAAAGAGTGTGACATCGTCCATGATGGAGCATCCATGTTGGCTACGGATGCTAATAGATCTCCAGGCCCCAGCATGACAGCCTAAATGACCTGTTCTCTCTGTCACCAGGCGGTGGCGCCACCACAATGCCCTCATTATACATAACCCACTTAATTGCATTTCATTCCATATTGCAGTAATCCATCTCTGCTCTCATGCCATAACGCAGGCATTTCATAAGCAAATGATTACAGAGGGGATATGAACTCAAGATGAGTAGTCGGTCTCGCTCTTCTGTGAATAGAACAATAACTGCACTATAACGAGCTGCAAGAGAGACAAATAGACGTTCAGGAGGGTGATGCAGCCCACTGGGTGGAGGAGGAAGAGGAAGAGGACAGGTCTGAGAGGGGAGTGTGGAGCTGGCTGTACGTCATGCATCCCAGGGAGCCTCTCTCCTTTCTCTCACCCACAGCTGTTTATGTTTATCAGCCTTCCAATCCGCCAAGATGCCTGAAGACATGCCAGTAATGTCAGACTGCAGGGCGGAGAGGTGGGGGCTTTGTTTCAGGGATGTGGAGAGTTTTTTCAGGGATTTTCAGGAGATCTTGCTGTAACTCTCCTCTCTCCTCCTTCTACTCGCTAGCTAACTCCTAGACAAACATAGTTCTGCCCCTTTCCGTGGCCTTTGTCCGTTCTCCTCTCTGTGGGTTCTAAAGCTCACAAACCCACAACTGGCTTGACTGTGGATACTGGTCACAGCTGTCTCCATTCTCTGACGTGTATATGGAACTGATAGATGCACGCACACACACACATTTCAAAACAATAACATGTAGTATGGCAATTGTGAAGTTTTTTTGTCTGAAATGTATTTTTCGTTATGTGTTTGCTAATGGGGATCCGAATAAATCAGAACAAAATTTCTGTGTGTGTGTCCTCAGACAAAGGGACAGTGCAAAAGGTCATCGCTCTCCCCACAAACCGCTCCCTGGACCAGGATCTGATACTAGAAGAGCTGGAAGTGTTTAAGGTTTGAATTCTCTCTCTCTCTCTCTCAAACACAGACAGACATCAAATGCAGACAGAATAGGAGCTCTTGGCTTTTTCGCAAAGGGTCACAGACTGTACTCCTAAGGGAGGGGTATTCAGGAGCGTGATGACCCGGGCACCAGACCACCACACGACTGATGGGAAGCATACTGACATTAGAGGGCGATGCCAGTCACCCATACCAACCCTCACACGCTCTGTTTTATCTCAGCCTGATAAACAAAGCAAGTCATCCATGTGATCAAGGCCCAACCAAGCTAATCTCTCTCTGCACCTGGACGACACCGGTCTCCCACTAGTGTAGTTTGACGTGTCATAGAGATCTCACATAGTGTTCCTACTAGTGCCGCGCGGTGGACGGTTACATGGTTTTTAATAAGATGTTAGATAACCTGAGTGTTGGTAAAAAGACCCCTACACAGGAAATACATTTGGTCCTTTACATTCTAAGATTCACGATGTGCAACAAGGACGAGCTCAAACACACCTACGGTCTTATGTAATATGATAAGATAAGAAAGTTATTGTGGTCCATTACTTTTATGACATAGGGTCACAACATTTGTTATGTAATATTATTGACATTGTGGCATGTTTCTCTCTTCCCAGAACCAAGCTCCAGTGACAAACTTGAGAATATCATCCAAAAAAGTAAGTATATGCAAGCAGTGCTTAATGTATCTCAATATTGTTTCAAAATGCTTCTGATTAGCTCATTGCTATCGCCTCGTGCAATAGTTTATTTTCTGCATTAAAATTGTGACTCTGTCGGAAAGCCAGATAATAAGCCATAATTGTCCGTGATCTTAACTTAGTTAAGTCACGCTTCCACTTATTAAAACAAACAGTGTGGTTGACATTTGAACTGTTTTGCCTTGCAGCAACAGCTGTACGTAAGTTCAGAGCACGGCGTGTCCCAAGTGTCTCTGCACCATTGCCATGCCTACGGCTCAGCCTGCGCCGACTGCTGCCTGGCCAGAGACCCCTACTGTGCCTGGGACGGCCTGAGCTGCTCCCGCTTCTACCCCACTGGCAAGAGGTACGGTACTACAGACCCTGGTTTGGGTCAACATCAACAGTACAATGCCAACTATGAGAAAAGACCACTCTAAAGCAAACCGAGCGGCACAATTAACATTTTACAGTGTTATTCCACTCTATGGTGCAGTCTGCTTTTACCTGTAAAACATTGGTGCTGAGGACCCAGGTTGTTAAGGGTTACAGTATAGGGCAACACTTCACATAGCTTAGGTGTTATTCATGGGGAATTAGCTGGGAATAAAGACAAGTCAGGCTCACCTGGGCTCAATCACCTGCTTTCATTACCTCCCCGATATCTGTCTGTTCCAGAGGTTGTTCCCCGCTTCAGCATTATTGTTGTCATGTCATTCTGTTCCCCCTGTTCTGACACTGTTCCTGTCCTGGTCCTTGTCTGTGTTTTGGTATACTCAGTGTATACACCATGTATTCTTGAATTGATCCAACCATAGCCATAACACAGCCGTAGCACAGTGAGTGATACCGTTCTACTTTGAACAGTCCCCCCTCTGGTTTCCCTCCTCACCGGCTGCTCAGCTGCCATTTCAGTCAACCACAGTTGAAGTGTAGCTTGGTCAGGGAACAGAGGCTCTACCCTTTTACTCCTCAGAAAGCCTGCTGTTTAAGCTCTCTCTCCCTGTAGCTGTTGGATGGGAGGCGACTGAACCATATAGTGGAATAACACTGTCAAATGTTCCTCACACCTCTGGCTCAGTGGTCCTTCCTCACTGTTGATATTTGGGGATTTTAGAGATTTTCATAATGGGCTGGAGGGTTGGTATAAGCTACTGGGCTTTGAAAGGTAGGTATTCTCCAACTAGTTTATGTAGGCAATAAAACTAGATATACAATATATTTGACAGGATTCAACGGTTAGGCCACTTCATAGTACATTTTTATATATATATATTAGGGTACTGTATTGTGGCATTGGAAATATTTATGGATGATTATGGTTTCTACACAGAAGGAGCAGGAGACAGGACATCATCCATGGCAACCCACTGACTCAGTGCAGAGGATTCAACCTGAAAGGTATGGCATCATCCAGCCAACGTGCACCAAATGCCTGAGAAACCCACAGCTCTGTTGAATTGGCCAACAGAGGGCATTCGTGTGCTTATCCATTTATCTGATTTCCTCGACTCATTTGTTTTGTGGCTAGTCTATCCCAGCTGTACTCATTTTACTCTAAAAGGGTCTAACATAGATTCTGTTGGTTTATGGGTCATTTGGGTTCAGGCCCTTGTGGGTCAGCAGCAAGTGTATAGTGTTTTACTGTATTGTCCCCTTGAGACTGTGTGTGTGTGTGAGAGAGAGTAAGCAAACAGACTATACAGAGATGATTCACTCAATCAGCTGTTGGCAAGCAGTCTAACAAGGGGAGGCGCTACGGTCCCCATAGTGATACATTCCAGTATAAGTCTGTGTAAATCAACATATGTCATGGGACTAAACCATATGGTCACTGGCGCTAATTAGTCTATACCCTGTCATCCATCCAGCATGGGGATGAGCTAGTTGGCTGGGACACATCAGATGACAATGCTGTCAGTTAAAGACCAGGTCAACCAAGCTTGTTCTACTATACAGATATGAAGTGTGGGGATGCAATCTGACGAACAAGCGTACTTGGGGGATAATTTTAATTAACTTGAGTCAAATTTCAATGGGAGACTAATTGAAAATTAGACTTAAGTGGAAGTTAGGATTCACCCCCTAGTGACTGTGAGGGTTTGGTTGTACTACAGGTGTCACTAAACCTCCGGTCAACTTTTGACCCTGACTCTTGGGACCTACATCACCCTGTTGTGTGGTTTATGTCTGTCAATGAGTTGACGTGTGTGTGAAACACCCTTGTTTCAGCGTACAGGAACGCGGTGGAGATGACGCAGTATGGAGTGAAGAACAACACCACCTTCCTAGAGTGTCTTCCTAAGTCCCCTCAGGCCTCCATTCGCTGGCTCATCCACAGAGACAATGACAGGAGGAAAGAGGTCAGACAACAACTTCCCGAGTCAAAGTTGATTGAGAAGCTGGGTTGAACCATAGAAATCAAATGATTCATTCTGTGTGTTCAATGTCAGAGCTGGCTCAATTCCAACTCCAGTTTCTTGCAAATCAATGACGTTTTAGGCAAAAATGGAATCCCATGACGTAAAGGAGGATTGAGTAGGTATCCTTCGATTGTGACGACGTGTTTGAAGTAATATCAGACCACTATCATGTCATGTCTGTTGTAAAGTATTTATTGGCTGTGTAACAAGATAATGAGTAGTGATATACTGTAGATCAGATGTAGTATGGGCCCTAACTAATGAGTCTATTCTCAACGGGGGAAACATTTCACATTACTGACACCCTCTAAGACTTCCTGCTGCCCATCAGGCCATGAGAAATGACAAGGCTGTGCAAAGAGAAGTTGTTCTTTTGATAAAGATTCATATTTTTTACAGATTTCACTGTTTGTAGCTCTTGAAAATGAGTATTCCAGGTGAACTGTTTAGACTTCCTCCTGCAATTATTGACCTTTTACTATTGAAAAGCGATATCCCCAGTATTCATACAGTAAAGGACACTAGAGGGTAAAAAATGTATTTTTTTAGCAAAATTGTTTTTTAGACAGAACCTCAAACTTCAAGGAGTAGGGCATTCATGGCGTTGGGCTGATGGGAAGTCGTGATGTCATGGGCCTCCCCTTTGCTTGTGGGACAATAGAGAACAAAGGAGTAAAGCCCCGCCCCCCCTTGTGCTATGTCATGACATATCTGGACCACCTATTGAGATGTGCCTTACGTTAAGTAAATCCAGTGTTGAATGAGCTGAAAAGGAGACTGGAATGCCACTTTAAGTTGATTTGTCTTTACTTGACTATAGATCATGCTGTGGGATAATGTTATTCTATAGGACAATTAAGACCATTCTGCTGATACCTCTCTTTCCCCCTTCCAGGTGAAGCTGGGTGACCGTGTGGTCGCCACTGACCACGGCCTGCTCATCCGCTCCGTCCAGCTGTCCGACCAGGGCCTGTACTATTGCCTGGCCACGGAGAACACCTTCAAGCGCACCGTGGCCAAGCTCCGCCTGCGTGTCCTGAGTGAGGCCATGGTGTCAGTGCTGATGGACAAGCAGCAGTCTCCCTGGGCCTGGGCCAGCACCCTGCACCCCAAGGCCCTGCTCTCAGCCTTCAGCCCTGCAGAGAGCCTGGCCATACAGCAGTACTGTAAGGAGAGGAAGCAGCTCCAGAGCCTGCAAGGGGCCAGGCAGCAGAAGGGGCCGAGGGGAGGGCCTCCCCTACGGGGTGACATGGCCAAGCTCAAGCCCCTGCTAGACCTCCGGAAGAGCCGCAACCGCAGGAACCACCTGGAACTGCCTGATGTCTGACTGGTGGAGACAAGGGCTGTGTAGAGGGGGTATACATGAACACACACACACAACCCCCGAGCTCCCGCCCTGCCCAGAGGCAATGGACCTGAACTGAACACTTCCCTAGCTCCAGCTACTGTAGGTTTACAAGGAGAGAGTGGGACTCACCCTGCCTGGGGCTGTCTGTAGTCTTATATGCATGAGGTACACTGACCAGATGACTGTGATATACATGCACACCTCACATCCTGTTACACTCGCCATTTAGACAGAGGTGTAAAGCCCTGACCCTGGATCAGGACACATGGAGATGTGTGGATTTAGGCATCGGGTTCAGGTGTCGTAAGCTACATACACAGGATGACTTACTGCATTCAAAGCTGCTCCCATAGTTCTATGATAATACTTGCCACACTTATATACTGTAGTCACGCTATATAGTAGGCAATGGTCTGATAGCAGTATTGTAGTATATTCTGTATAGACATTTACAGCATGGGGAAATGCATCAGGCAGCATATAATGGCTTAGTATGGATGGATGTCTGGTCCAAGGAGAACAAACCTGGGGTTACAGATGGTGAAGATTGTGATTGAGTAGGGAGATCATTGGCATATTCATTTGTATATCCAAGAGGGGTGTTTCATAGGGAGCACCCTAGTTGTTTACACTCTGCTCTGCAACTGTACATTGACTCATATTCATCCATATGAACACTGTTTACAACTACCACCTATTACAGTTTTACATTTGACAAAACGACAGGGCTGTCGTCAATATCAGAAACAAATCTCTCATTGTATGACCCGTTTCTATGTTCACATTGTAGCTCTGTCTCTATGGAGGAACTCTATCCCTCCTAACACCAGATAAAATAGCAGCACAGCCTATACAAAGGGCATATTGTCCATACTAAGTGGTCCCAATAAAAATATTCCAGCCTTGGAAATTGAAACCGTGGTTAGGCCAAAGTACACCTCCAGCTCAGCTGCCACCCATATGGACAGTACCGTTACACTAGAACACGTAGCACTGTGTGAGCAAAGAACCTTTGTTGGGAGGGATTCTGCTCAATTTATTACAGGAACACTGGTAAGACCACCAGACATGTTCACAATCCTTACTCAGTCATATTCTAAACATCACGTTTAATAGGACAAAGGTCATAGAATGCGGTGACCTAACATTTTACGTCGTCTTTCCTGTATTTATTCACGTTACTTGGAACATTTATGTTCTTAAATGGTACGGGACATTGTGCCATACTGTACAAGTATCTCTTCGATAGTGTACGATACTGTGTCGTCAGCACATAAGCATGTTAATGTGTATAATCTCCATCTTAACTTTGTGGCTATTTGCAATACATCGTTGGATTGGTTTTATACTGAGGGAGTATAGCAGTGACGCACATCCTAGCTTTTGTATTCAGGTACATGCATGTACACTCCTGATTTTGGGGTTTGCATTTTCTTGATCCATGATTTGATGAGATATATTTCATCTCCTTACGGAGTTTTAATTTCACGTACAGCAAGGCAGACATGCACGATCAAAAATAATCATGATGACCATTTAACTTGAATATCATTCTAATCATTTCATTCACAGTTTGTGAGATGGTCAGATTGGCGCTCTCTGTTTTCTATAGTGTGAATAGCTCTTTCCTGTTTGTCTCAGAAGTATAGTCTGTGTAGATGTATTCAGGGTCGGTATGTGTACAGTGTTTTTCATTCTTTATTTTCATCATTGTAACTTATGTCATTGTGTCCAGTTTTTGTGGATCTGCGCTTTGGAATGTGACCCTAGTGTATATAATTTAACATATTTAATCAAATATTCTTGACCGTATCTGCAAATCGTAGAGCTATATTTTCTTTTTGACAAAATATGTTTTGAAGGTCTGGCTTTTCCTTAACATAAATCTCTATACTGACGAGTTGAGGTCGAGTCAAACTTTTAACAAAAGTGTCGTCATAGTGATGTTCAATGTCATTTCCATGTCATCATAAAACTGGTGTATTTCTATTTATTAATGTAATGACAGCCTGAATAAATGCATTTAGAAACTACTTTGAATTTCCTACATTTAGGTTGTAAGTAGTCAGAGATGAATCTGACAGGAGAGGAACAACCGGATCATTCCAAGGAGCAGGAAGTCCCCATATTTCACTTATCTCTTCAGATGTGATACACTTTCACTGTTCAGTCACGCTTAGGAATTACATCGATTTATTGAATGTATGGAATTCATGAGGTTGGTGGCACCTTTAAGTGGGGGAAGGCTTATGGTAATGTCTAGAGTGGAATTGGTGGAGTGGTATCAAATACATCTTAGACATGGTTTCCATGCGTTTGATGCCATTCCATTTACTCCATTCCAGCCATTTTATTATGAGCCGTCCTCCCCTCAGCAGCTTCCACTGATGAAATTGTATGATGAATGAAAACAATCACATTACTGTTCTGTTGGCTAGATATTTGCCGTGTTCATGTGCTAGTCGGAAATCTGAAATGTCCATCTTGCTAACTAACTGGTTGAAAGCAGTACGTGTATAATAACTACAAGTCGAAAATGTAAGTTTCCGAGTTCCGACTAGCACGTGAATGCAACATTAATATTGAGGAAAAAGGTCAGGGGTCCCTTCTGAGGAATTATGGGTAGGGAGAAGCTGCCCATGCAAATGGGGTGGATATCTGGGAAACAGTGCAATGACTCCAAGTGAAGCTGAATAGATTTACAATGTGATTTATTAGGTATCCACAAGTTTAAATACTTGAGAAATTATACTTAGGCATGACCTACTTTCCTTCAGAATATTTAAATGAAGATATCAGTAGCTGCTGTTAGAACTAGCATTGAATATTGGTTAGTTTCCGTTTGTAGATTCATATTCAGTACTTATTATTCATTTTCAAACAGCCACACATCTTAGAAGATAAGGCTTAGAAAGAAAATGGCTGCTTTAGAGTGTGCTGGTTCAGTGAAGGCTAGAGAGCTGAGGAGCACTAAGGCAAGTAATGATTTCTTGTTCAATCTCAATGAAACACTTTCCACTGTTACTGTACTCTCTAGAGTAGACAGCGGTATCAAAGCGCCCCGGGAACCGGCAAATGGTCACTTTAAACCCCGTAAAACTAAGGGAGGGTTCCTTGCGGGGAAAAACAGTGCTTTCTTACCAAACAAACCCAAGTGCCATGCAGAAACCACAGAATAATCATCCGTATGGGGGTGTTTTCACTCTCATTTTGATTTACGGGCCACATGAGGTGAAAGGGAAACTGAATAATTTGGCTTCAAATGTACAATAGAGAGTTTTGTTCCAGTAATGAGAGAACCTAAGCTGGTTAGGTGGGCCAGTTTTGCTAGACTCATGCCGTGCCATAACCCTACTTAAGACCCCTTGAGAAGCAGGGTATCATAAAATAACTTCACTTCCTCCCTGTTCCTGCCTCCATTGATATGCATGGCTCAACTTCAGTGGGATCCGAGATTAAGTTGAATACATTTGAATCAGCTTGATTTCTTTTTATTGGAGTCATGACTGTTCGCTACATTAATGTCAGCAATTTCAACCGCTGTATATTCCAGCTTTCAAGATCCCTGACCAAAATCTAGCAGGGAGGTGTGTGCAAATCAAATTACAATAACATAAAGGAACAGTTTTATAAGAATTTGTAAAAAGTACATTCTAACTCCCACAATGTCTACAATATATCCTCGCTTTGTATCAGAGCAAGAATTCTGACATTGTAAATAACACAAATGATGAACGTGCGTGATATTAAGTTACAGCACACTGATGTCCTTGTACCCCCGCTGTTCCTCTGTTGCACAGCAGCATTGTCCCTCTCACACAAGCTTGTTGTTGTTTCTGCTTACCAAACAATGTGCCACTGTGCAGAGTACCAAGGCTGCTGACCCTAAGCCTATCAGCGTGAACTGCACCGTCTCCAGCATGTCAACACGAGATAACAGCTCCTTCTTAAACCTGTCCGCTGTCTCGTCATCCAGGGATGCCGTCTGTAGAAACAGACAGTCGTTGAGGTGTAGCACGTACAGAAACGAGAGGTTATATACTCAGGAAATACTTTGGAAATATGCCATAACAAACGCAAGTTAAAAAGTTTTAGAAGTAAGGCCTGGAAGCAGTAAATACAGCTCAAATGACTTACCTCGTTTAGCCAAACTATAGGGAGCACGGTGTAATCCTTCACTTTCTTTAACACCCTGGAGAATATGTAATGAGAGCGAGATGTCCTTGGATGAGTGTCTGTACATACAATAGTAAAGTACGGGAAAATAATAGACCGAGACATTAAACCTACGTGATGATCTTGGAGGGGCCGTACATCATGTTCACCTGCAGTCTCTTAGCGAACCTCAGACTGAACCCTGTTGTCTGACAGAAACAAACACCAAACACATTTATCCCCACAGCAGTACATCATGTTCACCTGCAGTCTCTTAGCGAACCTCAGACTGAACCCCGTGGTCTGACGGAAACAAACACCAAACACATTTATCCCCACAGCAGTTAGGCCTACTGTACTGTACACGCCAGCAACAGACAATCAGGAGCTGTCAAAATCTAAATACATGCGAGAGCAAAAGGATGTCGCTTATTGAGAGAACAGCACAAGAATACCATGTGTGCTAAGACTTTTTTGGGAGCATATTCACAGATGACTGCATAGTTGGGAAGGTCCTTTGACATCTCCTAGAGGTCAGGGGTGAAAGGTGAATGGATGCAGGGCTCTCACCGGTTCCACATCCAGGAACGTGACGTGATGCTCCTCACTAGGACCAAGGCCCTCCACATCTTCAACCAGGTATGGACTACCATGCAGGAAGTGAGGCAGGGAGATGTAGACTGGTTGTCCTGGTTGAGAATATCAAAGATGGACACGTTGATCACCTGGTACTGTACACAGGACATGCATACAGTACGTGTTGAACCCACAGTTTTCCCTGACCAGGAAAAACTCTGGGACCTGCTTGTAGTCCAATGGAACTGCAGTAAATGCTAGTTGCTATTAACCCTTTATTGCTCCTGTAAGTCTCTCTGGATAAGAGCGTCGGCTAACATGACAAAAATATTAATTTATTAGACTTCTGTGCCATTCATACAGTGCTAATAGATAATATTATGATTATGATCTATTATGATTATTATGATTTTATCTGCTGATGTCCAGCAGTGCAGGAACCAGTTAGTGACTGTTGCCCGTGTCCCTCACCACGAGAGGAGCTGATGTCCAGGACTCCAGCCAATGTGCAGTTCTTAGAGACCACGGAGTCCGTGCAGAAGCACTGGTTGTCTGGGTTGACTGCAGGGGAGGCTAAGGTGAGCGGGGGCAGTTTGAACCGGTACACCTCGATCCCCTTCAGGTCCAGGCTCCTCTCATACTCAGCTGACACAGACCTGAAGACATTGAAGAACAGTG
This sequence comes from Oncorhynchus masou masou, assembly GCF_036934945.1. Lineage (NCBI taxonomy): Eukaryota > Metazoa > Chordata > Actinopteri > Salmoniformes > Salmonidae > Oncorhynchus > Oncorhynchus masou. The sequence continues at coordinate 21,450,367 of NC_088238.1, forward strand.
CTTTTATGAGACAAGGCTCTTTGTTTTTTCCGGGGCCTGACCTCTTGTGGTCATGATTAAAAGGGCATCTTCAAAAGTGATGATGGGAATAGAAGATCAGGGGCCCTACTGAGTGAAGAGTCCCTTCCAGACTTCAAGGGGGGTGATAAACAAGTAGTACATTTCTATTGACTGTATGATGGCAGTGAACAGGATTAAAACTGATAAGTTGTTTTACAGACTAAGGGCACTGCAAAACATAATCAGTCATCTCCACTTGTATTTGTATACCATAACACCAGTCTACATGAGATCTGAACATTGATGAGTTATAATCTCCACTTGTCTTTGTATACCATAACACCAGTCTACATTAGATTTGAACATTGATGAGTTATCATCTCCACTTGTCTTTGTATACCATAACACCAGTCTACATGAGATCTGAACATTGATGAGTTATCATCTCCACTTGTCTTTGTATACCATAACACCAGTCTACATGAGATCTGAACATTGATGAGTTATCATCTCCACTTGTATTTGTATACCATAACACCAGTCTACATGAGATCTGAACATTGATGAGTTATCATCTCCACTTGTCTTTGTATACCATAACACCAGTCTACATGAGATCTGAACATTGATGAGTTATCATCTCCACTTGTCTTTGTATACCATAACACCAGTCTACATGAGATCTGAACATTGATGAGTTATCATCTCCACTTGTCTTTGTATACCATAACACCAGTCTACATTAGATCTGAACATTGATGAGTTATCATCTCCACTTGTCTTTGTATACCATAACACCAGTCTACATGAGATCTGAACATTGATGAGTTATCATCTCCACTTGTCTTTGTATACCATAACACCAGTCTACATTAGATCTGAACATTGATGAGTTATCATCTCCACTTGTATTTGTATACCATAACACCAGTCTACATGAGATCTGAACATTGAGTTATCATCTCCACTTGTCTTTGTATACCATAACACCAGTCTACATTAGATCTGAACATTGATGAGTTATCATCTCCACTTGTCTTTGTATACCATAACACCAGTCTACATGAGATCTGAACATTGAGTTATCATCTCCACTTGTCATCGTATACCGTAACACCAGTCTACATGAGATCTGAACATTACTATCCTCCCCAATAAGTAAATGATCACTTGTCTTTGTATACCTGAACATTGAGTTATCTCCACTTGTCATCGTAAGTAGTCTAATGAGATCTGAACATTACTATCCTCCCCAATAAGTAAATGATCACTCCACCTGCTGATGTCAGGGGAGAAGAAGTACAGAGGCTTCTTCTTGTCCAGGAAGGGAGAGAATGACGAGCCATCTGATTAAAATAGTCAGAACAATGGTAAAGCACATAGAATTGAATATATTAACCATGGGAGTATAAGATGATTTAGTAATGATTCTCCAGTGTTCTTAATTGATTTCTTATGCATTTGAGATGTTTTGGTTGTGTGAGTAAAATGTAATTCAACAAGACAGTGATTCAATGCAAGTTGTCTGCTGCCTGGGTATTTGGGTGACTGTACCTGTGCCGTTGATCATGTCGCAGTATGTGTTGTTCCAGAAAGACACCTTCCTATTAGAGAGAAATCAGTACAGCCATCAGTTATTGGGTAATACGACCCAGACAAAAACTACCTACATTCAGGGGTGGATTGGGACAATAAATTGGCCCTGGCATTTCAAATATACCAGCATATTGTTTTCCTTGAGGCCCCCACACCGGCCTATTTTTTTTTCTTTGAGGCCCCCATTATTAGCCAGATCATTATTAGGAGCACAAAAAAACTAGTTTGACAGACCTACTGGGCTACAAATGGACCAGCCCATCTGGCTTTTGCCCAAAATACCAGATAGCTAGTCCGCACCTGCCTACACTCACCAAAGACCTGTGGTTTTACATGGTTTGCCAGGAGAATTCTACAGATGATGCTGTAAATCCATGATGTCATTAGACTAAACTGACAATATGGACCCTACGGTAACAGTAACAGACTCAGATGTTTCACTTTAAGATGTACGCCAAACAAAAAGCATTGATTTAAAAGTTTAAGAACAAACCATGCAACTCTATGCACAAGGACTACTTTGAACAATTTACACAAAATGTCACAAAAACACATTTACTAGAACTGTGCAGATGCACATTTTTCTAACAGAATTACAATTTATTTATTTTTTATTTTGTTTATTGATATTACATCCGGTAACGGAAAAACGGTAAGAGAATTGCATCATGGGTCCCTGTTATGATATGGGGGGAAGGTTAGTGTTTACTCATTGCACTATTTGGATTCAACCCTCACAACAACTCTCCATCAACTTCAGTGTGTGGAGGCTCAAGATAGACTCACTTTTCCCCCTGCCAGCTGTCAATGATAGACACTTTCGAGATGTCATCCTTGCCTGTGAAGACACTGTATGGCCCATCATAGGTGCCATTGTACTGAGGAAACAGCACATCACACCATAGTACATTACATTTCATTAAGTTATTCTTACATTTTCAGTGAATGTAACATAAATAATGCAGATTGGTATTTTTTGGAATAATGTACATATAAAACGAAATAAAGGATTTGTATTATTCTATATAGGGAAGGTATAGAAACTGATATGCTGGTGAGCTTACAGGGAAAAAGAGGCCCAGTGTCCCTTTCAGAATGGGGTCTTTGTAACCCCAGAGTATTTCCCTCACTGTCCGTCGCTGGAAGAGGGAGACATTGTTTAACTTTATTGCAGCTTCCAGTGCCCATGGGGGAAACAACTTGTACCCACCCTGAAAGGAAGGAAAAGAAAAAGGAAGTTGCATTTCCATTATTCAAAACGAGTACATTACATAATGTCAGCACACCTGCATATTACTGCTTCCCCGGCTCATACAGATAGAGGATTGCAACAGAAGGTTTTTATGACTGATGTGGTGACATGCGAGAGAGGGCTGTGTCCTACAAATGGTTGTATTATTGCCTCTAACCTTATAGATGCTTGAACATATAGAATACAAGAGTCCCGATCTGTTATCTACAGTGCCTTCGGGAAGTAGTCAGACCACTTGACATTTTGATTGGTTACAGCCATGTTCTAAAATTGATGAAATAAAAACAAATACTCAGCAATCAACACACAATACCCCATAATGACAAAGCATAAACAGGTTTTAATTTGCAAATATATAACATATAAAAACAGAAATACCTTATTTACATAAGTATTCAGACCCTTTGCTATGAGACTTGAAATGAAGCTCGGGTGCCTCCTGTTTCATCCTTTTTCTTTTCTTTTTTTCTTTACTTAAAATAAATAAAAATAAATGCATGGTATCCAATTGGTAGTTAGTCTTGTCCCATCTCTGCAACTCCCATACGGACTCGGGAGAGGCAAAGGTCAGGAAGGCCGTGAGTCCTCCAAAACACAACCCAGTCAAGCCGCACTGCTTCTTGACACAATGTCCGCTTAACCCGGAAGCCAGCCGCACCAATGTGTCAGAGGGAACACCGTACACCTAGCAACCATGTCAGCCTGCATTGTGCCCGGCCCGCCACAGGAGTCGCTAGTGCGTGATCGGACAAGAACATCCCTGCCGGCCAAACCCTCCCCTAACCCGGACGACGCTGGGACAATTGTGCGCTGCGCCATGGGTCTCCCTGTCGGCTGCGACAGAGCCTGGACTCAAACCAGGATCTCTATTGGCACAGTCTTAGACCACTGCGCCACTTGGGAGGCCAAGATGTTTCTACAACTTGATTGGAATCCACCTGTGGTACATTTATGATTGAGAAAGGCACACAGTTGACAGTGCATGTCAGAGCAAAAACCAAGCCATGAGGTCAAAGGATTTGTGATGGTCATTCTGAAAGAGCTCTAGAGTTCCTCTGTGGAGATGGGAGAACGTTCTAGAAGTACAAGCATCTCCGCCACACTCCCCCTATCAAGCCTTTATGGTAGAGTGGCCAGACGGAAGCCACTCCTCAGTAAAAGGCACATGACAGCCTGCTTGGAGTTTCCCAAAAGGCAGCTAAAGTTTCTCAGACCATGAGAAACAAGATTCTCTGGTCTGATGGAACCAAGATTGAACTGTTTGGCCTGAATGCTAAGCATCAGGTCTGGAGGAAACCTGGCAAGACAACACAGGAGTGGCTTCGGGACAAGTCTCTGAATGTCCTTAAGTGGCCCAGCCAGAGCCCGGGTTTGAACCTGATCTAACATCTCTGGAGAGAGCTGAAAATATCTGTGCAGCGACGCTCCCCACCTGACAGAGAATGGGAGATACTCCCCGAATACAGGTGTGCCAAGCTTGTCGCATCAACAAAGTACCGAGTAAAGGGTTTGAATACTTATGTAAATGTGATCTTTCATTTTCTAAAAGCCTGGTTTGCTTTGTCATTATGGGGTATTGTGTGTAGATTGATGAGGGGGAAAAATCCAAATCCATATTAAAATAAGGCTGTAATGTAACAAAATGTGGAAAAAGGGATCTGAACACTTTCCTAAGGCACTGTACATGTGCACTTCAACCAAACATTCACAATAACACCGGAGTGTTGTGAGACCACCACAGCCAGACTCACAACTAAATAAATTGTGGTTTGTAAAGACAGTGAAAGCTAGGGCCCCATAACTTATGTTGTGCTCATATAATCCAGACACTTGGGTTCCCTTCAACCCCAGCTCTCCTTATTGTCCATTTTCTCTACTCCAGACAATGGAACCTCGACAGAGGTGGAATACACAACATCCACTCAGACAGGTAGAGAGAGCCATCACAAGGTATGAGCTGTCACCCACTTACAGCCACAGCCAGGTTGAGGGAGGTGACACTGTCCTCCTCAGACCCCACAGACAAGGAGGGCTCAAATATGGCCCCCGCAGGGAGCAGGAAGGAGATGGTGTGGTTCTCTGGGTTGGCCGTGATGTTCTCTTTGGGCAGGTACCGCGTCCTGATAGATAGAGAGACACACACGGACGAGTGTCACCCACCCTATCGTCTCCTGCTTTCTCACCCAGTGACTTTTAATCTCTCATACATTATATCATATTAGATTGGATTCTAGATTATGTATTAAAATATTGGTGTTCTCTCTTCATCTATATTAGTAGTAGATATTAAAGAGCAATTTATAATTCAAAGTCATCCAATTATATTTAGAATACAAAGTGGAGATGAACAACACCATAGGTTTTCTTCCTCTATACAGCATTGAAATCACCTAACAGAGATGATGCACATCGTATATACATCATTTTGTTGATCTTTTAGAGACATCTGAGTGAGTAGGGACCTACTTGTATGTGTAGGGCCCTTTCTCCACCAATTTGGGCTTTGACCCATTCTCCACCACGTCCTGTGGGTTCTGCACGTCAAAGAGCCAGAACTGTCTGTAGACAGGTGCGTCTGCAGACACCCAGTTGTCCCAGGCTGTGGTTCCAGGCTCAATGACCGATTCCTGCATTCACCAGACAGACAGAAACACTTTCTATACAGTGCCCTGATTGTAAGTAAAGCAGCAATCTTTTCACTCATTTATTTAAGTTATGTCAACTTTTTAGATGCATTTGGAAAATATGATCTGGGACCTGCAAGAGATTGAACAAATGAAGATGTTTCTTTCACTTACGGTTTAGAATCTACTCTCATGTCCCTTTCTCGCTAGCAGCAAACCACTTTTTCCCAAATGGACCTCTTAGAAATCCACAACGGTTACAGCTCTAGCAAGCTGACACTCACCTTTGTAACAGTCTCACGGATGATATTGTTCCCCACGGGGATAAGGATTATACCTAATATGGCCACTGCAATTCCAGCCCCAATTCCAGCCTTTAGCCCACACAGCTTGTTCCAGCAACCCATGGTGGTGTGTGTTTCTGTCTGTGGTGTATGGAGGTCCCAGCAGCAGCCGTGCCAGCGGAGAGACCGAGAGACTGAGACTGAAGGACAAGTACAGACAGATGTAGCTGGTCCTAAACCAGGTCACCTACTGATAAGAGGTATATAGTAATGTGACAGCTGGGGGTTGAAGGTTGGGTGATGATGACTCCTGACCTACAGATATCACTACAATACACTAGCTGATTGGAGCTCTGCTTAACTGAGGAGGAGTCAAGAAGGAAGGAGATGCTCTGAGAAGAACTGTGATTTCTGTACCTATTAATACAGAGCAGGTCTCTGTATATCATGTTGTGTTAACTGGATATTCTATTCTAATATTATTTCCTGATGGTATGTGGGTTGCTTTTTACCCTCTCCCTCTTAGAGGAAGAGATGGTCACTGTTGGAGGTGGGTCGGAGGAGACAAATTGGGTACTTTTCAGAGAATATATCCACAACTGTATGTTTTCAATGGAATTTGAATAGCTTTACTAATCCCATGCTGATAACGAAGAAGTAGATGCGTAATGTTGATTATATGATTATGGCAAACCATGGTTATGACAGCCATAGATTTGAGTGATATTGGAGTTATCTTCTACCTCGGTCTGGTCAAATGTCAGGTCATTCAGTATGTGGGAGATTCTGTGTCACAAATACGCCCCCTGGTGTTACAAATACAGACCTACAACTTTTGTTGAACAGGTGTATTTATTATTGACATGCATTATTCAGGTGTTGTTATCTTAGAGTTAATAGGTTCCTCCTCTTCCCTCCAGGTGAACCTCTGTCCCACATCCATATCTCTACTTTACTAAACACCTTGACGCTGGTGGGAGGACATATAAACTCAGCAAAGAAAGAAACGTCCTCTCACTGTCAACTGCATTTATTTTCAGCAAACTGAACATGTGTAAATATTTGTATGAACATAACAAGATTCAACAACTGAGACATAAACTGAACAAGTTCCACAGAAGTGACAGAAATGTAATAATGTGTCCCTGAACAAACGGGAGCGGAGGGGGTCAAAATCAAAAGTAACAGTATCTGTTGTGGCCACCAGCTGCATTAAGTACTGCAGTGCATCTCCTCCTCATGGACTGCACCAGATTTGCCAGTCCTTACTGTGAGATGTTGACCCACTCTTCCACCAAGGCACCTGCAAGTTCCCGGACATTTCTTGGGGGAATGGCCCTAGCCCTCACCTTCCGATCCAACAGGTCCCAGATGTGCTCAATGGGATTGAGATCCGGGCTCTTCACTGGCCATGGCAGAACACTGACATTCCTGTCTTGCAGGAAATCATGCACAGAATGAGCAGTATGGCTAGTGGCATTTTCATGATGGAGGGTCATGTCAGGATGAGCCTGCAGGAAGGGTACCACATGAGGGAGAAGGATGTCTTCCCTGTAACGCACAGCGTTGAGATTGCCTGCAATGACAACAAGCTCAGTCCAATGATGCTGTGACACACCTCCCCAGACCATGACAGACCCTCCACCTCCGAAAAGATCCCACTCCAGAGTACAGGCCTCGGTGTAATGCTCATTCCTTCGACGATAAACGCAAATCCGACCATAACCCCCGGTGAGACAAAACCGCGACTGGTCAGTGAAGAGCACTTTTTGCCAGTCCTGTCTGGTCCAGCGATGGTGAGTTTGTGACAACAGGCAACGTTGTTGCCAGTGATGTCTTGTGAGGACCTGCCTTACAACAGTTATGGACATTGCAATGTATTGCCCTGGCCACATCTGCAGTCCTCATGCCTCCTTGCAGCATGCCTAAGGCATGTTCGCAAAGATGAGCCGGGATCCTGGGCATCTTTCTTTCTGTGTTTTTCAGAGTCCGTAGAAAGGCCTCTTTAGTGTCCTAAGTTTTCATAACTGTGACCTTAATTGCCTACCGTCTGTAAGCTGTTAGTGCATGCTCATTAAATTGGGAAACACTGTTTAAACCCTTTACAATGAAGATCTGTGAAGTTATTTGGAATTTTACAAATGATCTTTGAACGATAATGAAAAAGGGACGTTTCTTTTTTTGGATGGGCTCATTGTAATGCCTGGATTGGAATTAATCGAATGGATTCAAACATGTGGTTTCCATATGTTTGATACAGTTCAATATAATCCATTCTAACCATTACAATGAGTACATCCTCCTATGGCACCTCCCACCAGCCTCCTCTGCCCTCCTGACCTGCCACACCCTGTTCTTCACTTTTACGGGCACCAGGTAGCCTAGAGGTTAAGAGCGTTGGGCCAGTAACCAAAAAGTTTCTGGTTTGAATCCCCAAGCTGACTAAATAAAAAATATGTTGATTTTCCCTTGAGGAAGGCACTCAACCCTAATTGTTCCTGTAAATCGCTTTGAGCATCTGCTAAAAGACACATTTATATTTAAATGTATTTAATCCACAGGAGGATATCAAACTCCACCTGAAGATTCACTACAACAGGTGCACAAACCTGGGCCAAACATGACTAAAGCTTACGTGTGATTCCTTGTTCAATATGCCAAAGCAGCATATGCATTCTACATAATAAACTACGATCTGAAAGAGGCTGATCAAGCAAATGTTGATTGTAAACAACAAAAAATACTGTCAGTAAAATATTGGTTGAAATGACTGTCTTTCACACATTGAGATACTTCAGAATGACACCATCACCACACCAGCCTACCAACAGCTATGTGTTATTATGTGTTATTACACTACAGTCCACGGGTAAGGATCCTTCATCTATGTGGCTTCCTCCCCTCCAGTTCTCGTTCCCATCTCCAGTCCATATCCACAGTAAAAGTTCTACACCTATTTCAATGTTTGGTCCTTGCTTCGCAAACAGGCACATAAGCATGCCTCTCTTCATGTGAAACAATTTGGAATAGTTGCAATATATTAGAAATGACATTAGAAGATGTATGCAATTAAATCTAGTGAATGCAGTTATATTTAATGACATTGCAAGACTGGGGTCATGACTAACATTACCATTTCGTATTGCTGCCATGATTATTAACAGGCGCAAGGTTCTCAGATCAGTCTCATTTGCTTTTCATTTCACATAGGTTGGAAGAGCTGTCAAAAGTTTTTTTTAAAGTGCTGTGAGCTGTACCTCTGTGGCGCATAGTGTCTGTCAATGAGCTGATTGTTTAGGAATTGAATGAGTGTGCATTAACCCAATGAGACATGACATATCTAACCATGCAAATGATCAGAGGCTTGAAGATAATAGTTGCAGGATTTGAACCCATGCCTCACATGACGGAGATGTCTGTGTTAACCCGTCCTGTTCTTTCTTCACCTTTGCTAATAGCCACGCCTTTCCTCCCCACTATCCCCAGGGGAGCCAGTGCCCCCATCTACCCCTCCCCTATGGGGTATCCCTACCAGTGCACCATCCTGGGCAACCCCAGCCCACTTACCAGATACTGGATCCAGCAACACCACCTCCTACTTCACCATGAAGGAGAGACAGACTGAGTGGGGCTCAAACCCACATTGCAAGAAATGTGACCTTGAAGTGCTGGGTGTGTAAAACCCAGCATATACCTCATGAGCCACTCCTGAGATCTGACAAGTGCTCCTCCGTGATATTGAACCAGACAAGTCTAGAACCCTTAAATACAAACATCTTGGGCAAAGCTAGCATTCAAACCCATGTTGGAGTTGGCTTGCCACTCCAGCACTAACCTGTTGTTGAGCTATCAAGGAACTCAGGGGTTCAGAGCTTCAAATGAGTATTCATAACTATGTTCTCTTCACTTGTAATCTCCACCAGATGGCCACCAGCATGATCCTGTGCAGTTTAAATGAGAGGCCACTGACGGCTCCAGTGTATTAGTAAGTGAAAAAGATCCCGTTCATGGCCAAGTAATTAAAAAAAAAATTATATCACTGTAACATCTGCTTCCAGCTCACACTCTCAAACACCTAGATCCTCTGAACGTAGCTCACTTTCCAACTCACACTCACAAACACCTAGATCCCCTGTACGTAGCTCACTTTCCAGCTCACACTCTCAAACACCTAGATGCCCTGAACGCAGCTCACTCTCCAGATTCCAATCATCTGAATTATAATCACCTGTTCACTCACCTGCATGTCATTTACACACACTATTTAGTTAAGTTATTTGCACCCCATCATTGTGAGGTATTGTTTGTTTTGTGACACATGTTGTTCTTGTCACTGGGGGGGGGTTCCGCTGTGATTTATGCTGCTTGTGTATGATAGTTTTTGTCTGTACTTTAGCCTATTGGATTTACTGTTATCTGCCTATTGCCTGATCTCCTGGACTAGGTTACTAGCATTTTCCCTGCCTGTACTGTTGCCCTTTTATAGCCCCTGTGTATGACCTTCTGCTTGCCCCTGGACCCAGCTACCTGCCTCCTCCTGTCGTCCTTTGCAATAAACACCTGCCGCGCCCTGCGCTTGAAACCAGTTCTCTGTCTCACCTTGTGTTCATTACAATCACAAGATATTTTATTTTGGATCTTGCTGAGGGCTTAAGCATATTCCGTTGGACAGCTTACTGCTTGGTGGTCGAGTGTTGGTTTGTGAAGATGGCCCCCTATGGTAGGAAGTAGGTTATAATGTTCATTCACAGCATCACAACTCAGGCGAAGGACAGTATAGCTAATTAGACTGCTGCCCAGGTGTGAGGTTAGAGGCTAAAGGAGCAGCCTAGAGAGAGTCACTGTCCAGCAGGTCTCAGCTCCTGTTTGACCATCCTCAATGTCCATGCCCACATCTGGGTCCTCAATGGTAGGAGTGATCTGTGGAGACAGAGGCTTCCACAGCAGCCTTTTTTCATATGTTAAATCAGTTTCAATTGAATTATATTTGATATGATCCTCAAACTTTTATCCAATTTGTTGGTATGAATTCAAATTATCCAACAACTGGCTCACCAGAAAACTGAAATGGCAGCTGTACAGGAATCTTACTGAATAATTCCACCTTTGTTGTCCAGAAACAACAATCATTATTCATTTCTATGCAACTATCCCTCAAAGTGGGCCTGAATGTCTCACGTTTTGTAATATGATTCAATGGGCTTGTTGAATTCATCCTAAATGTAGATTAGGTGAATGGCTTCTTGTTGACCAGGTTGGCACGGGGATCTGGTCTTGGGGAGACGTCTGACAATCAGCACCTTCCTGAAAGCAGCCACTAGATCGATGGTCTCTCTGACCAGGCTCACCATCTCCATCACCACATCTTCCTGGCTATTCTGTAAGACAGACAGACAGACCACAGGTGGAGAACCACCTCCAACTGTGCACGGACATCCGAGAATGAAGAAAGTATCACCCAGAACAGATTAGTTGAAAAATGGGCTTTCCATTAGCCAAGCTGTAACGCTGTATGGAGCTGTCTCATACCACGTTATAATTCTGTATCTACCTCTTATACTTTCCTCAGCACCTGGCCTGTATCTGTGGTCACAAAGGGAAATCTGTTTATAGGAAACCATTAGAATAGCAGGGGTCACCACCATTATTTTGCATGTACTCCTAAACATCCCCATTTGAAAGTAAAATGATATGTAAAAGGCATGCGGGAAATGTTCCCTGCATGCCTGGCTGGAAATAAATAAATGGAATGGTATCAAACACATGTTTGGTACAATTACATTCACTCCATTCCGGCCATTGTTATGAGTCATCCTCCCCTCAGCAGTGTCATGTGATGCAGACTATTCATATGGTATCTCTATCAGAAGGTGGAGATGAGGTCTTTCCATGGTTTTCTCTATAAAACCACCAGGTGGCAGAAATGCAACTACAACTCAGGTGTTGCATACCCTTTTGATTTTGTTTTATTTTGGAATTTAATGTTTTAATTCCAGAATTAATTTAATTAATTATATGTGTACTGTATGAGTTAACTGCCTGTTTGTTCCAACACTCTAACCACTAGGCTACCCTGCCGCCCCGTTTAATAATGAAAATATATTATAACACCCTAGTAGCCTAATAATCTGCATGAACCGTATAATATATCTCTTGAGGTTTCTCTTGGGGGTGAATAGCATGTTTGCCTTGGTTTAGCTATATCGGTGGCAGAAGTGGGATGGCTCCAGTGTTCCCTATAATAATTTATACACAGACAAGAAACAGTAAAGTACAGTACATTGTTTTCTCGCGTGATATCAAATGTCACTTACAGTATTAGGCATTTCCAAAGACCACAATATATTGACTCAAAGGTCAGTCTGGTATTTTGACAGAAAAAACTGAAACAGGAAGTATTCGTGGAGCCAGCTGGTGGTAATTGTAGTTGAATGAGCAGAGCTCACTGTGGCAGTGAAAGACGGACGTGCTGAGACGGAGAGAGCAATTCGCCGTGGAACTGTTTTCATTTACAGCTATTTATGCCACGACGAGAGAAATAGCTTACACTGACTGAAAGCGTATGAATATAGTGGACTGAAGAAACACACTCCTGGTCCTTTTTTTTTAAATCGTAAAAAAAAAGTATAAATCCAAGCGACCCGATAGCTTTCACACAAGGGCGTGTGTGGGTCTCGGGGAGCAGCGGCTCGCTTTTTAACCCTTGCATGTTGGTACTGTATCTATTTGATATTTTTGCATCACTTGGGTCCGGAGGATTTGCTTGAGGATGGGGTGTACCCTGAGCACGGACGATAAGGCGGCGGTGGAGCGCAGTAAAATGATCGACAGGAATCTGCGGGACGACGGGGAGAAAGCCGCAAGAGAGGTCAAGCTACTGCTTCTCGGTAAGGGAAGTGGTTGTCCTTGCTTCGTCCCGCAACGTGAAACATTGTGGGACGAAGCAATCGTTATCCGTGAACTTCACAAACTGTAATATTAGCTGCGATTGCGACATTGTAACTAAATGTCAAACGCACTATTTACAGTGATAAACAATTGGTCGGCATACATATAATGGCAACAATTTGAATTTAGAATTCTAGGTACGATTTTATACAATTCCGCATAGCACACAAGCTGTCGTAATCAAATTTAAAACATTGTCAACTTTTGCATAGACCTTGAAATCAAAGCACATTGGCGAAATTGGACGACCTAATAAAACAAAAGTTGAAAGATTTTTTTTTTTTCGATTTAGCCTATAAGCAGAACAAAGGTCGTTGTCCACGCTGGCTCATCAGTTCCAGCCTTTGGTATGTTATCACCCTTACAGGCAGTTGCAACAAAGTACCCCTCTTTGTTACGCTTGTTCAGCAACACAAATGGTTTCTATGGGCCATATTCATTGGCTTAATCCTCCAGCATTTGACACCTTTTTTTGTCGCCTCTCTGCAGCATTGTGTTTGAATGCTATGTCCAGCTGAGTGCATATGATGTTTCCAACTTGGTAATTGGCCCAGAAACTGTTGGAATAACGAATTGCAATAACTATACTACTATGTTCAAAACATTTTTGTTTGAGACCTCATCGCCTTTTTTGCTACTTCAGGCATGGATGTATGTTTATGATTCCGCCATTTCTTAGATAAACATAGGTCAAAATTAAACTTCAGGCTGTTTCTTACCGCTACTCTCATTGGTTGTTGCAATAGTGGATGTACTTCTCTGAGTTTAGCCTATTGCACAATGTGTTTTACCTAAAATCAATTAAAACCGTGGACATTCCATTGACAAACAAAGAAGTCCATTTCCCTTGACAGAAACTAGTGATTGTTTTTGAAATACTGCTCTACCATCCACTCCATTGGGGAAGAGAAGGACTGGATGTGTCTTCTCTGTAAATATGGGTATTCTTCACTGATGCCATGAGCAAGAATGGCTGTCCTGAAATACCTGTAAAACTGTAGGCCTGTCAGTGGATGGCTATGAAAGCTTTTGGTGAGGACATTGTCCCTGTGTTTTTGTTTTGATTTCCTGCTATTTTCTTCTAGTTGTACATGCTGATATTTATAAACTGGGTGGTTCAAATGCTGATTTGCTGACACCTGTGGTATACCACGAGTATGACAACTTTTATTTGTACTTTTCTAATTACGTTGGGAATCAGTTTATAATAACAATAAGGCACTTCTAGGTTTGTGGTCTATGGTTATATGGTATAAGCCTCTTCCTTGTTGTTGAGAGCCTGGGCCACATTCATCTGTATTGCTATGAATGATGAAACTGATTCGAAGCAAGTCGGGTCAAGTACTATGGCTGCAGGCTGCGATTTAGGTCTCCAAATATTCCTCTGAGTGAAATTATAAAGTTTGTGTAAAGTCGATCCCAGACCTGTGACGTCCAATATTTTGAACTCTTTTGAAAACGGTGTCTCCCAAAACCATTTACTGAAGAAAAATATAAACACAACATGTAAAGTGACATTTTCCATACACACAAAAATATGTTCTCCTTTCCATACGCACAAATTGTTTACATCCCTGTTAGTGAGCATTTCTCATTTGCCAAGATAATCCATCCATCTGATGTGGCATATCAATAAACTGTATTAAACCGCATGATCACTACTCAGGTACACCTTGTGCTGGGGACAATAAAAGGACACTAAAATGTACATTTTTGTCAACATAATGTCATAGATGTCTCAACTTTTGAGGATGTGTGCAATTTGCATGCTTGACTGCAAGTATAGTGTACACCAGAGGTGTTGCCGGAGAATTTCTCTACCATAAGCTGCCTCCAAAATCGTTTTAGATAATTTGGCAGTACATCCAACTGGCCTCACAACCGCAGGCCATGTGTAACCATGGCAGCCCATGCCCTCAACATCTGGCTTCTTCACCTGGGGGTAGTCTGAGACCAGGCACCCGGACAGCTGATGAAACTGTGGGTTTGTACAACAGAAGAATTTCTGCACAATCTCTCAGAAACAGCCTCAGGGAAGCTCCTCTGCATGCTCGTCATCCTCACCACTTGACCTGTCTGCAGTTTCGTGTCGTAACTGACTTCAGTGGGCAGATGCTCACCTTTCATGGCCACTGGCATGCTGGAGAATTGTGCTCTTCATGGATGAATCCCAGTTTCAACTGTTCCGAGCAGATGGCAGACGGTGTGTATAGCGTTGTGTGGGCGAGCAGTTTGCTGATGGCAATGTTGTGAACAGAGAGCCCCATGGTGGAGTTATGATATGGACAGGCCTAAGCTTACGGTCAATGAACACAATTACCTTTTATCAAGGACAATTTGAATGCACAGGGAACCTGTGACAAGATCCCGAGGTCCGTTGTCGTGTCATTCATCTTCCACCATCACCTCATGTTTCATGATAATACACGGACCCATGTCGCAAGGATCAGTACACAATTCCTGGAAGCTGAAAATGTCCCAGTTTCACCATGGACTGCATACTCACCAGACATATCACCCATTGAGCATGTTTGGGATGCACTGGATCGACGTGTACAGAGGACCACGTGTTCCAGTTCCCGACAATGTCCAGCAACTTCGCACAGCCATTGAAGAGGAGTGGGACAACATTCCACAGGCCACAATCAACAGCTTGATCAACACCATGCGAAGGAGATGTGTTGCTCTGCATGAGGCAAATAGTGGTCACACCAGATACTGACTGGATTTCTGATCCACGCTCCTACTGTTTTGAATGTATCTGTGACCAACAGATGCATATCTGTATTCCCAGTCATGTGAAGTCCATAGATTAGGGCTTAATGAATTTATTTCAATGGACTGATTTCCTCATATGAACTGCAGCTCAGTACAATCTTAGAAATTGTTGCATTTCTATTTTTGTTCAATGTATTAATAAGAAATAGAAATGGTCTCCCCCAATATCATGCATTCCTATACAAATATGTGCTATGTTACATGTTGTTGCTTCGGTTGTTGATCTCGCTCTCCGAGGCCGACGTGAGTAAGGTCTTTAATCAGGTAAACTGACACAAGGCCACAGGTCCGGACAGTATTCCAGGGCGCATTCTCAGGGAATGCGTAGATCAGATGGCAGGCATAGTCACGGTAATTTTCAACTTCTCCTTGTCCCATTCTGTCATCCCCATATTTTAAGATGACTTCCATCATTCGGTAATCATGAAGTGCTTTGAAAGGATGGTTATGGCACACATCAACTCCATCATTCCAGACACCTCCCTCTGTAACTGGATCCTGAACGTCCTGACGGACTGACCCCAGGCTGCCACGCTCACCCTCAACACATGGGCCCTACAGGGGTGTGTGTTTAGTCCCCTCCTGTACTCCCTGTTCACCCACGACTGTGTGGCCACGCACGACTCCAATACCATCAAGTTTGCCAATGACATGACTGTGGTAGGCCTGATCACCGGAGATGAGGAAACAGCCTACAGGTAGGAAGTCAGTAACCTGGCAGTCTGGTGCAAGGACAACAACCTCTCCCTCAATGTCAGGAAGTTGAAAAGGTTTGGCATGGGTCCTCAAAGTTCTACAGCTGCACCATTTGAGAGCATAATTACTAGTTGCGTCACTGCTTAGTGTGGCAATAGCACCGCCCTCGATCACATGGTGCTACAGAGGGTGTTGCAGGCAGCCCAGTACATCACAGGGGCAGGCGGTGTGAATGGAAGGTCTGGAAAATCATTAGACTCCAACCACCCAAGCCATAGACTGTTCTCTCTGCTTCCGTACTGCAAGCGGTACCGGTGCATCAAGTCTGACACCAACACGCTCCTGAATAGCTTCTGTCCCCAAGCCATAAGACCTCTAAATAGCTAACAGAATGGATACACAGACTTAATGAATTGACCCCTGTCTATGCGCACTCATAGGACTCTGCACTAACACTCCAACACCCATAATATGCACACACATATATATGGACTACGCGCACACACTCACAAACAATCATCATTTTGCTGCTGCTACAATTTAACTTTAAAAAAAAATCATATCCTGATGACTTGTCACCTTATTCCTAATAGTAATGTGGTGGTGATCGTCGGACTTTGTCGGTTGGCAACCAACTTTAAGGTGCATTACCACCAATGACTGGAGTGTGGACCGCAGTTCATCTATATGCTCCTAAAAACCAATGAGGAGATGGGAGAGGTGGGGACTTGCAGCACGTCTAAAATCGAGTTCAAGTTCTATTTTTCACCTGGCCATGCAGATGTTTGTTGACGCGGGTGAGCAGTTTAGATGAAATGATTGACTAACATCTATTTGTCAATTTATTTTGCAACGCAAGGTTGGCATGTTAGAGCTTGCAAGAAAGGCATTTCACTGTACTTGTGCGCGTGACATTTGAAACTTTGTTTGCGTGTTGGCACCCTGACCTGCTTCCTGTGTCAGCCGTTCAGGTTGGTAACCAGGTAACACACCCAGCCTCGTCAGATGACCGTGAGATATGCTAATAGAGGAGCAACAGGAAGGAATGTTCTAGATGAGGTCTAAACTCTAACACTCATTATAAATTGAGGTGTACTCATGGAGAGGAGGAAGATGTTTTTGGTTTCTGTTTGTTTACATATGAGTCTTTTCTGTTACTATACTTCTGTCACAAGTCTCAATTCTTCATCTGCCTCCTAGCTGCCCCACTAAACATACTTTGTTTAATTACATCCTGGTCAAGAGGTCACAGCCATATCAGTGATGCTGATAGTGCGTACATCAGCACAGGCATCACCTCCAGAAACGGTGGTGAATATTAAGGACTAAATCACTTCACGGACACCAAGCGTCCGTGTTTTACATTGTGTGGCGTTGATGGGCTGACCCTGTCCATGTGTGGACTTCATGGGGGGTGGCATACGGTAGGACGCACGCACAAACACAAAACATTGTTGCATTCTCCAGAAAGAAACCTGCATGTAAGCATTTCATTGGCCAGTGTATACCGTGTGTATCCTATAAAACCTAACACACACACAGTATAATGAGCAGTCTGTCAGCGGAGTGTACCGGCATCCTGCTGTCAGAGGAACAATCATTTGAGGAGTGCTATGAATGTTTGGGTGTATGCTGTCAAGTCTGTACAAGCAACATCTTGTCTTGTCTATATTAGGCCGACTAAGCCCAACCACATTGGTGTCGAGGTTTCTGTAGGTGGTCTATGTAACATTTTATGTAAAGCTTTATGGGTAGTACTTTATTTTACAGTACTAATGCGTCCACTTGTATTTCCCGGATGTTTGATAGGAAATTGTCTTTCTTGTACTTCAAATAGTTCAACACATGGTTGTTAATTACCTGTTACCAAATTTGTGGTAATAACTCTCAAATAAACAAACAAGCAATTCCTCGGTTATCACTATCTGCTATTTTACCTTGTCATTTATCACATCTGGTGATTTCTGTAGGTCGACTGTAAACTGAAGGGCTTATGAATTATGAGGAATTCAGTAGCTTCCACTTCTCCAGCACCGTCCCGTTAGATATACTACTGTTACTGGTCTCTTCCAGTAAAGTATCGGCCTGCATGTAGTTTGATTCCTAAATCTATTATCTATTGATCTGGATGTGGGCAGATGAATCCAGCTGATTTTGCTACATGGTGGGTTAATGCTCCTGTAACTTCCTGGGTTCCCTTGTGAGTCACTCACAGGCTCAACAGCTCCCAATGGTAACGAGGGATGGTGCCAGCTAATGTGGTTCACGGAGAGCGAACCAGGCCCAGCTGTAAGCCCATTCAGCCCTGTCCCTCACTGCCTCTTTCCCTCTGTCCCCCTCTCCCAGAGGACTGTGTGCCCTGCCCAGCCTAACTGAACCCCAGGCAGGACGTGCCCTGGTTCTTCTGGTGACTCAGACAGAAAACCCCTCTGATCATTAGATCTGAAAGCCCTTAACTTCGGGACAGGCGGAGAGACTGAGCTCTGAGAGAGTGGGAGGAACTCCAAACGCGATTCTTCCCACAATGGTATTATATAAAAGTCCAATTTAATCATCATTTAAGATTAAAATAAAACAGAGCTGTCATTTGGAATGAAGACTTGATTGTAGCCAATCCTACCACAGCACTTTAAAACTTTCCTTCATTGTCAACATGCATGTCCTCTTTACTGTCTGTGGAAAACCACCTTGGAGGAAGTTCCAGGAGAGATGGGTTGGATGGTTGGTGGGCTTTAGAAGTACTGTTCTGTAAACGTCCATTTAGTTTGCAGGCCTCAACAATTTTTCTTAAAATACATTCTTTTCCCAACCGCCAGAAAGCAGCTGCCTCGCTGTGGTTTTGGTCTGGCTCTTTCATGGGTGTATCAAATTGTGGGTGGGTAACATGACTCTGTCTATCCCAGCCCATGAGGTCCACTTTTCTGCCTTTGCTTTCTTTAATGGCCCATGTGGCTCAAATCAGGGCCATTAGACTTTAGTGATGTAATAGGGGTGTGGCCCTACCCCAGTAACTTTAGAGTTGAAGGACAGAGCAAGGTCAGTCAGTCCAGGCTGGAGCATTTGTTTGCCTTACTTAAAGAAATGTCATAAGGGAAAAGTACCTTGGCGATATCATTCAATAATTATTCGTACGACTTGCTAGCGTACATTTTGTTGACACTATGCAGGGTTTTGTGTCCCATATTGAGAAATCAAGTGTGTCGGTAAAACAGTAAAACGTATATCTAGAGGGAGGGTTCAGTGAACACACAACGGCCTGTAAAGAGGGTATGTTTATTCTAGATTGAGGCAGCCAGTCAGTGTGGTAGGGAGTGGAATGCTGTGTTGTGGCGCTGCCTTGGCACCGAGGCCCTTAGCAGAAGGAGGGAGGTGACTTTACCTGCTGCCAATGCTGTGTGTCTGTGTGCGCGCACGTTTGTTTTTATGTGTGTGTGTTACAGTGCACGTGTGTCTGCTGTCTCCTCTGGGGTTCTTAGTGGCAAGTGACTGTTTGGCTCCGGAGCAATGAGATGTGTTAGTCCTCCTCTCTAGGGCCAGGGCCACAGCGACATTTAATTTAAACAATTTGTCCTCCGGTGAAAGCCATTCCAATTAGGCTGAACAGTAGGAGGTACTTGCCTGGCACACTGTTAAAACACACACATTCTCACACACACTCTGTATCAGCATGCTCTAAGGCTCTGGAGAAAGGCTTGTCCACAGGAATTCACTTCTACATGTTGGTTTCAGGTTCTCTACTGCGTTAGGGAAAGTTCCAGGCCCCCAAGTTTCACTTGCCACAACGAGAAGCCCTGACGTGTGTGTGTGTGTGTGTGTGTGTGTGTGCGCGCGCATGTGCTCATTGTCTTGCTGTAATGTAATACTAGCTGGGTCTTGCGAGATGGGAAGATTGGGTGTTACAGAACTAGCTTCCTCCTGGCAACTCAGATGGGTGTTAGTACAGCCGGGACAGTTCTGAATCAATAGTGAAGAACTTTAATCACACTAGTAACAACAACATTGTATTAAAATGTTATATACTACTTTGGTAGTTGCATTTTATTGCATAGCAATGGCGTTTGTAGTTACACAACAAAAATTGGGACTTTTTTTTTAATCCACTACTGAACTTCTATAGAATTGGTAAGTAATACTAATGAGTAAAGTTTAGAATGACATGGCTACAGTTCCCCTTCTTCTGACTGTGTTTATTGTGTCCGAGCTGAGCAACCCCTATGGGAAGGGACTTAGCAAGCCCACGAAGCAAGTGAAAACAACATGTTTTGTTTTCAGGGACAACCCATATTTCCCAGTGGCCAGTGACTGTCCCTGAGTGGAAAAACCCACCGGTGGATGTTCTGTCGAGGAGGGGCCTGGCTTAGTCAATCTCCATGACACATCCTCTACTTATGTGTTATGGGGACATTGTGTGCAGTTTGGGGACATTTGCCTATCAATAATACATGCCTGGGCTATGGAGATGAGCCATCACTACACAATCACCCCTAATCCTCCTCAGCTGACCGTGTGGCGAGCACTGAGATGTCTTTGGTAACGGAGCCGGTTGCCATGGCAGTGTGACATGTGTGACGGAGGCACGGAGCCCCTAGCAGCAGCCAGGCCCAAGCAACGCTTATTCTGTGTTCCCTGCCTCTCATAGGAGTATTGCCATGTCAATCACCTCTCTGGCTCACACTCATTGGATGCTAGCTTTAGTGTCCACCCTCCCAGCTCTTGTCCTCGTGAGTGTTTTACACAGCCTATCAGTCAGTAATGTGTAATTCAATATAGAAGGCTTGTACCATCTTGAAGTAACACAATATCTGCTCATAGGCCCATTTAAGGCAAACCTTGGTTACAACTGGTGATCGTTGTCAGCTCTGATATACCACCAGAAAGATAACTAACTCATTTAATGTACAAAGTCCCAATGACCAGATATTAACTAGTTGATGGCAGCGTTGTGTTAGTGGTTGCTTGAAACTACTACAGGCTGCATGCTTCACTGCTGTTAATGAAGATGAGGACTGTACTGCCAGTGATTTGGCCTTTGCAATAATACTGAGGACCATAATGTATTCACCTCTGTCCCTTCACTGTACTCCCATCCCAATGCACGCACGCACTCACGCACTCACTCACACTCTGCACTCTCTGAATGTTACTGTGTTTTGCTGTGGTGCGGTTCATTCAGTGAGTCTTGCGACGTTGCCTGAGATGGGTCATTGGTTCCTTCTGCAGTCGGTAGGTCCATAATGCTGTGTTAGTGCTGCTGTTGAAATGTGCCGATAAAGGGAGAGGTGGGGAGGGTCCGTATCGACCGGACGGCTGCAGAGCGACGCTTTGGGTCAGAGACGTCAATACAGAAACACAGGAAGGGAAATGATCAGAGTGTTTGACCACCTCGGGGTTCTCCACAATGGTCCATTTCAAAAAGAGTTGCATAATGGCCTGTAATGAGTAGCTCTTTACAATTGGACTTTTCTTTCTCAGTATGTCAGTGTTATCCCAAACCAGGCAATCAACATTATGATCAGTGTTGGCTTGAAATTCCCCTGCAGATTCGGAACACATCACTCTTATCGCATAATTGCAATTAGTTCCATTATAGGCTTTGACTGGTTTGGTAAATGTGTTCTCTCTCTCAGGTGCTGGTGAGTCGGGGAAGAGCACAATAGTCAAGCAGATGAAGTGAGTATGTTCCTTCCATTCTTCCAGATGCCATATCTGCCACACCATCAAAACAAAGCATTGTTTTTGCCCTTCTGTGTGGACAGTTCTCATAAATGAGTCATTGTTATTGTCCTAGTGCCCCATTCAATTCAGATGCTGTAAACATTGTTACCTGGATAGTGTTGTTATCAATGTTCGCTTTCCCACCCCTGTCATGTTATGATGGAAAGGTTGCATGGGGTTGGTTATTGGACTGCTATTTTCCTGTCATTTTCTGCTGTTAATAAAAATGAATGTGTTCTCAAAAACAAAGTGTTGCTACATGTTTCTCCTTGTGATTGCTACATGTTTCTCCTTGTGACTGACTGTGTCGTGTTGCTCCATGTTCCTCATGTTGACTGACTGTGTTGCTCCGTGTTCCTCATGGTGGCTGACTGTGTCGTGTTGCTCCGTGTTCCTCATGTTGACTGACTGTGTTGTGTTGCTCCGTGTTCCTCATGGTGGCTGACTGTGTCGTGTTGCTCCGTGTTCCTCATGTTGACTGACTGTGTTGTGTTGCTCCGTGTTCCTCATTGTGGCTGACTGTGTCGTGTTGCTCCGTGTTCCTCATGTTGACTGACTGTGTTGTGTTGCTCCGTGTTCCTCAAGTTGACTGACTGTGTTGCTCCGTGTTCCTCATGGTGGCTGACTGTGTCGTGTTGCTCCGTGTTCCTCATGGTGGCTGACTGTGTCGTGTTGCTCCGTGTTTCTCATGGTGGCTGACTGTGTTGCTCCGTGTTCCTCATGGTGGCTGACTGTGTCGTGTTGCTCCGTGTTCCTCATGTTGGCTGACTGTGTCGTGTTGCTCCGTGTTCCTCATGGTGGCTGACTGTGTCGTATTGCTCCGTGTTCCTCATGGTGGCTGACTGTGTTGCTCCGTGTTCCTCATGGTGGCTGACTGTGACGTGTTGCTCCGTGTTCCTCATGGTGGTTGACTGTGTCGTATTGCTCCGTGTTCCTCATGGTGGCTGACTGTGTTGCTCCGTGTTCCTCAAGTTTACTGACTGTGTTGCTCCGTGTTCCTCATGGTGGCTGACTGTGTCGTGTTGCTCCGTGTTCCTCATGGTGGCTGACTGTGTTGCTCCGTGTTCCTCATGGTGGCTGACTGTGTCGTGTTGCTCCGTGTTCCTCAAGTTGACTGACTGTGTCGTATTGCTCCGTGTTCCTCATGTTGGCTGACTGTGTCGTGTTGCTCCGTGTTCCTCATGTTGGCTGACTGTGTCGTTGTTCCGTGTTCCTCATGGTGGCTGACTGTGTTGCTCCGTGTTCCTCAAGTTGACTGACTGTGTTGCTCCGTGTTCCTCAAGTTTACTGACTGTGTTGCTCCGTGTTCCTCATGGTGGCTGACTGTGTCGTGTTGCTCCGTGTTCCTCAAGTTGACTGACTGTGTTGCTCCGTGTTCCTCATGGTGGCTGACTGTGTTGCTCCGTGTTCCTCAAGTTGACTGACTGTGTCGTATTGCTCCGTGTTCCTCATGTTGGCTGACTGTGTCGTGTTGCTCCGTGTTCCTCATGGTGGCTGACTGTGTCGTGTTGCTCCGTGTTCCTCAAGTTTACTGACTGTGTTGCTCCGTGTTCCTCATGGTGGCTGACTGTGTCGTGTTGCTCCGTGTTCCTCAAGTTGACTGACTGTGTTGCTCCGTGTTCCTCATGGTGGCTGACTGTGTTGCTCCGTGTTCCTCATGGTGGCTGACTGTGTCGTGTTGCTCCGTGTTCCTCATGGTGGCTGACTGTGTCGTGTTGCTCCGTGTTCCTCATGTTGGCTGACTGTGTCGTGTTGCTCCGTGTTCCTCATGGTGGCTGACTGTGTCGTGTTGCTCCGTGTTTCTCATGGTGGCTGACTGTGTTGCTCCGTGTTCCTCATGGTGGCTGACTGTGTCGTGTTGCTCCGTGTTCCTCATGGTGGCTGACTGTGTCGTATTGCTCCGTGTTCCTCATGTTGGCTGACTGTGTCGTGTTTCGTGTTCCTCATGGTGGCTGACTGTGTCGTGTTGCTCCGTGTTTCTCATGGTGGCTGACTGTGTTGCTCCGTGTTCCTCATGGTGGCTGACTGTGTCGTGTTGCTCCGTGTTCCTCAAGTTGACTGACTGTGTTGCTCCGTGTTCCTCATGGTGGCTGACTGTGTTGCTCCGTGTTCCTCATGGTGGCTGACTGTGTCGTGTTGCTCCGTGTTCCTCAAGTTGACTGACTGTGTCGTATTGCTCCGTGTTCCTCATGGTGGCTGACTGTGTCGTGTTGCTCCGTGTTCCTCATGGTGGCTGACTGTGTCGTATTGCTCCGTGTTCCTCATGTTGGCTGACTGTGTCGTGTTGCTCCGTGTTCCTCATGGTGGCTGACTGTGTCGTGTTGCTCCGTGTTTCTCATGGTGGCTGACTGTGTTGCTCCGTGTTCCTCATGGTGGCTGACTGTGTCGTGTTGCTCCGTGTTCCTCAAGTTGACTGACTGTGTTGCTCCGTGTTCCTCATGGTGGCTGACTGTGTTGCTCCGTGTTCCTCATGGTGGCTGACTGTGTCGTGTTGCTCCGTGTTCCTCAAGTTGACTGACTGTGTCGTATTGCTCCGTGTTCCTCATGTTGGCTGACTGTGTCGTGTTGCTCCGTGTTCCTCATGGTGGCTGACTGTGTCGTATTGCTCCGTGTTCCTCATGTTGGCTGACTGTGTCGTGTTGCTCCGTGTTCCTCATGGTGGCTGACTGTGTCGTGTTGCTCCGTGTTCCTCATGGTGGCTGACTGTGTTGCTCCGTGTTCCTCATGGTGGCTGACTGTGTCGTGTTGCTCCGTGTTCCTCAAGTTGACTGACTGTGTTGCTCCGTGTTCCTCATGGTGGCTGACTGTGTTGCTCCGTGTTCCTCAAGTTGACTGACTGTGTCGTATTGCTCCGTGTTCCTCATGTTGGCTGACTGTGTCGTGTTGCTCCGTGTTGCTCCGTGTTCCTCATGGTGGCTGACTGTGTCGTGTTGCTCCGTGTTTCTCATGGTGGCTGACTGTGTTGCTCCGTGTTCCTCATGGTGGCTGACTGTGTCGTGTTGCTCCGTGACTGACTGACTGTGTTGCTCCGTGTTCCTCATGGTGGCTGACTGTGTTGCTCCGTGTTCCTCATGGTGGCTGACTGTGTTGCTCCGTGTTCCTCATGGTGGCTGACTGTGTCGTGTTGCTCCGTGTTCCTCAAGTTGACTGGCTGACTGACTGTCGTGTTGCTCCGTGTTCCTCATGTTGGCTGACTGTGTCGTGTTGCTCCGTGTTCCTCATGTTGGCTGACCGTGTTGCTCCGTGTTCCTCATGGTGGCTGACTGTGTTGCTCCGTGTTCCTCAAGTTGGCTGACTGTGTTGCTCCGTGTTCCTCAAGTTTACTGACTGTGTTGCTCCGTGTTCCTCATGGTGGCTGACTGTGTCGTGTTGCTCCGTGTTCCTCAAGTTGACTGACTGTGTTGCTCCGTGTTCCTCATGGTGGCTGACTGTGTTGCTCCGTGTTCCTCATGGTGGCTGACTGTGTTGCTCCGTGTTCCTCATGGTGGCTGACTGTGTCGTATTGCTCCGTGTTCCTCATGTTGGCTGACTGTGTCGTATTGCTCCGTGTTCCTCATGTTGGCTGACTGTGTCGTGTTGCTCCGTGTTCCTCATGGTGGCTGACTGTGTCGTGTTGCTCCGTGTTTCTCATGGTGGCTGACTGTGTTGCTCCGTGTTCCTCATGGTGGCTGACTGTGTCGTGTTGCTCCGTGTTCCTCAAGTTGACTGACTGTGTTGCTCCGTGTTCCTCATGGTGGCTGACTGTGTCGTGTTGCTCCGTGTTTCTCATGGTGGCTGACTGTGTTGCTCCGTGTTCCTCATGGTGGCTGACTGTGTCGTATTGCTCCGTGTTCCTCATGGTGGCTGACTGTGTTGCTCCGTGTTCCTCATGGTGGCTGACTGTGTCGTGTTGCTCCGTGTTTCTCATGGTGGCTGACTGTGTTGCTCCGTGTTCCTCATGGTGGCTGACTGTGTCGTGTTGCTCCGTGTTCCTCAAGTTGACTGACTGTGTTGCTCCGTGTTCCTCAAGTTGACTGACTGTGTTGCTCCGTGTTCCTCATGGTGGCTGACTGTGTCGTGTTGCTCCGTGTTTCTCATGGTGGCTGACTGTGTTGCTCCGTGTTCCTCATGGTGGCTGACTGTGTCGTATTGCTCCGTGTTCCTCATGGTGGCTGACTGTGTTGCTCCGTGTTCCTCATGGTGGCTGACTGTGACGTGTTGCTCCGTGTTCCTCATGGTGGTTGACTGTGTCGTATTGCTCCGTGTTCCTCATGGTGGCTGACTGTGTTGCTCCGTGTTCCTCAAGTTTACTGACTGTGTTGCTCCGTGTTCCTCATGGTGGCTGACTGTGTCGTGTTGCTCCGTGTTCCTCAAGTTGACTGACTGTGTTGCTCCGTGTTCCTCATGGTGGCTGACTGTGTTGCTCCGTGTTCCTCATGGTGGCTGACTGTGTCGTGTTGCTCCGTGTTCCTCAAGTTGACTGACTGTGTCGTATTGCTCCGTGTTCCTCATGTTGGCTGACTGTGTCGTGTTGCTCCGTGTTCCTCATGTTGGCTGACTGTGTCGTTGTTCCGTGTTCCTCATGGTGGCTGACTGTGTTGCTCCGTGTTCCTCATGTTGGCTGACTGTGTTGTGTTGTTCCTCATGTTGGCTGACTGTGTCGTGTTGCTCCGTGTTCCTCATGGTGGCTGACTGTGTCGTGTTGCTCCGTGTTCCTCATTGTGGCTGACTGTGTTGCTCCGTGTTCCTCAAGTTGACTGACTGTGTTGCTCCGTGTTCCTCAAGTTTACTGACTGTGTTGCTCCGTGTTCCTCATGGTGGCTGACTGTGTCGTGTTGCTCCGTGTTCCTCAAGTTGACTGACTGTGTCGTATTGCACCGTGTTCCTCATGTTGGCTGACTGTGTCGTGTTGCTCCGTGTTCCTCATGTTGGCTGACTGTGTCGTTGTTCCGTGTTCCTCATGGTGGCTGACTGTGTTGCTCCGTGTTCCTCATGTTGGCTGACTGTGTTGTGTTGTTCCTCATGTTGGCTGACTGTGTCGTGTTGCTCCGTGTTCCTCATGGTGGCTGACTGTGTCGTGTTGCTCCGTGTTCCTCATTGTGGCTGACTGTGTTGCTCCGTGTTCCTCATGTTGACTGACTGTGCTGTTCCGTGTTCCTCATGGTGGCTGACTGTGTCGTGTTGCTCCGTGTTCCTCATGGTGGCTGACTGTAGTTGTGTTGCTCCGTGTTCCTCATGGTGGTTGACTGTGTTGTGTTGCTCCGTGTTCCTCATGGTGGCTGACTGTAGTTGTGTTGTTCCTCATGGTGGCTGACTGTAGTTGTGTTGCTCCGTGTTCCTCATGGTGGTTGACTGTAGTGTGTGGCTCCGTGTTCCTCATGGTGGTTGACTGTGTTGTGTTGCTCCGTGTTCCTCATGGTGGCTGACTGTGTTGTGTTGCTCCGTGTTCCTCATGGTGGTTGACTGTGTTGTGTTGCTCCGTGTTCCTCATGGTGGTTGACTGTGTTGTGTTGCTCCGTGTTCCTCATGGTGGCTGACTGTAGTTGTGTTGCTCCGTGTTCCTCATGGTGGTTGACTGTGTTGTGTTGCTCCGTGTTCCTCATGGTGGTTGACTGTGTTGTGTTGCTCCGTGTTCCTCATGGTGGCTGACTGTGTTGTGTTGCTCCGTGTTCCTCATGGTGGCTGACTGTAGTTGTTGTTCCTCATGGTGGCTGACTGTAGTTGTGTTGCTCCGTGTTCCTCATGGTGGTTGACTGTGTTGTTGCTCCGTGTTCCTCATGGTGGCTGACTGTAGTTGTGTTGTTCCTCATGGTGGCTGACTGTAGTTGTGTTGCTCCGTGTTCCTCATGGTGGCTGACTGTAGTTGTGTTGCTCCGTGTTCCTCATGGTGGCTGACTGTAGTTGTGTTGCTCCTCATGGTGGCTGACTGTAGTTGTGTTGCTCCTCATGGTGGCTGACTGTAGTTGTGTTGCTCCTCATGGTGGCTGACTGTAGTTGTGTTGCTCCTCATGGTGGCTGACTGTAGTTGTGTTGCTCCGTGTTCCTCATGGTGGTTGACTGTGTTGTGTTGCTCCGTATTCCTCATGGTGGTTGACTGTGTTGTTGCTCCGTGTTCCTCATGGTGGCTGACTGTGTTGTTGCTCCGTGTTCCTCATGGTGGCTGACTGTAGTTGTGTTGCTCCGTGTTCCTCATGGTGGTTGACTGTAGTTGTGTTGCTCCGTGTTCCTCATGGTGGTTGACTGTGTTGTTGCTCCGTGTTCCTCATGGTGGCTGACTGTAGTTGTGTTGCTCCTCATGGTGGTTGACTGTAGTTGTGTTGCTCCTCATGGTGGCTGACTGTAGTTGTGTTGCTCCTCATGGTGGCTGACTGTAGTTGTGTTGCTCCTCATGGTGGCTGACTGTAGTTGTGTCCTCCGTCCCGTGTGTCAGGATCATCCACGAGGCAGGCTACTCGGAGGAGGAGTGTAAACAGTACAGGGCTGTGGTCTACAGCAACACCATCCAGTCCATCATCGCTGTCATCCGAGCCATGGGACGACTCAAGATCGACTTTGGAGATGCCGCCAGAGCCGTGAGTGGGCTAGACATGATGATGATGATGGATTGCATTTATCAAAGCCTTCTGACTAAAACTATAAACACACCCAATCACATGCCCAACGCTGATGATGCCATGGCAGTATTATTAATGCTATTGATGGTTATGATGGCAGGGATGATTTGCGCAGTGGGACTGATGGTGACGATTTGATGGTAATAGTGATGGTTGTGCTGACGGTCTGCTCTCTCACAGGATGATGCGAGACAGCTGTTTGTGCTGGCGGGGTCGGCAGAGGAAGGCTTCATGACAGCGGAGCTGGCCGGGGTCATCAAACGCCTGTGGAAGGACGGAGGGGTACAGGCCTGCTTCAGCCGCTCACGAGAGTACCAGCTCAACGACTCTGCAGCATAGTGGGTCACACACACACACCACCTTGTCCTGCTCAGACAGTCTGCTCCCCTTGGTCTGATACACACACACACACACACACACACACACACACACACACACACACACACACACACACACACACACACACACACACACACACACACACACACACACACACACACACACACACAGAGCTCCTGAAGTTCCTCTTCTTCCTTAATTCTCTTCTGCTGGAAGTAAATACATTCTCATTCCTCTGCAAAAACCAAAGGCCTTGAGCAGTCCACTTATTACAGATGCCCGCCCACTCTCTGGCAGACATGTATATCTCTACTGCCTACAGTCCAGTCCGCTTGGTGTTTCAACCTTGAGTGAGACTGTCAATATTTGTTTTGTGTGGGGGTGTCAAACCTGTAGCAGGACTGTAACACGCAGGCTGCTGCGTGTCTGCTGAGTCCTTGACCTTAGACAGCTACATGAGCTAAATGCTAACAGCAGATTAGCCAGGGCTGTTGTGTTTACCAAACCCTGGTAGCAAAACACCACAGACAGAAGAGCTAGGAAACATGTCCAAATCCCTTTGTCAGTGGGCAGCGTTTGAGCTCGAAACTCCCTCGGTTCAGTTGTTTTTTCCTGAAGTGGTTGTTCTTTTTCCGTACGCATTGTGCCACAGCCTTTCCATTAGCCAGTGAAGTCACCAGAGGAGCAGCCCCTGCGGTGTGCCATGAGAAACCCCTCTACCTTGTTTTGGAACGGAACAGACTTCACCGATTGGCTCTCTGGCCTCTGGTGCCGCAGCTGCTGGCCATTTCCAAATCAATACCCAGAATCCTTTTGGCCAGGGCTACCACACACACATAGAGGCACACATACCAGCGTCACGTAGCCTGCCTACCGGCCTCTACAGCGAGGCAGCTGACGCCGATCTCTGCTGTTTGTTTGTGTTAAAACACCAGTGCTGCTGAGTAGTGTGTAATTACTGCTGCCGTGATCTTTTGGAAGAGTAACACAGGGTAGGCTGTTTGAGCTAGGTGGGGGTTCTACTGTAGATTATACTGTTGAGGAAGGGGCAGGTGTGTGCGACAAGTCCAGAACTGAGCCCTATGTGGAAATATTGGATGAGGGACCATTCTGAGGCAACAGAAGGGGGCACTGATAGTGTGGAAGAGAGTGAAAAAAATGTCACTTGTTTTTCCCAGTTCAAGATATAGAAGCAGACATGGTTCATGGCCAAACAAGATCTGTTTATTATTAGAATAGCTTATTGTCCTATTGTTCCATTGAAGTATGTGTATTGGATGCATTGACTCCCATCTAAACATTCTCTCTCTCCCCCTCCCTTCTCCAGTTACTTAAACGATTTGGACAGGATATCCCAAGCCACCTATATCCCGACCCAGCAGGATGTCCTGAGGACTAGAGTCAAAACCACAGGCATTGTGGAGACACATTTCACCTTCAAGGACCTCCACTTCAAGTGAGCACTTCCCCCAAATCCCTTTTTAAGTGTAGTCATATTCCATACCTTAAACAGGATAACTCAATCTACTTCCCTACTGTGCGTATTGAATCTCTCAAACCCATAGAAATGTCCTTAGTCCGGTGGTTCATTGTGACAGAGCTGAACAATACGACATCAGCAGTGAATCATATCTGTTCTAGTGTTCCATTGGCTGATGCCAGAGAAGAAAGGGGAACAATTGGCTCAATGGTCAATACCCATATTTCCAGTGTTGTGGATTAGTGAACTACATGTAGTTCAACTAGTAATTGAACTGCATTTTACAGTAGCTTGGTGGTAGTTCAACTACATTCAAATCTAGGTAGTGTTTTGAGTAGTGAACTGTTTTACCATGTAGGGGTATAGCTAACTACTGGAACTACACACTACTTCTCTACCATGCAGTGGTGTGGCGAACTACTGGAATTACACACTACTTCTTTACCATGTAGCGGTGTGGCGAACTACTGGAACTACACACTACTTCTTTACCATGTAGTGGTGTGGCGAACTACTGGAACTACACACTACTTCTTTACCATGTAGCGGTGTGGCGAACTACTGGAACTACACACTACTTCTTTACCATGTAGCGGTGTAGCTAACTACTGGAACTACACACTACTTCTTTACCATGTAGCGGTGTAGCTAACTACTGGAACTACACACTACTTCTTTACCATGTAGTGGTGTAGCGAACTACTGGAACTACACACTACTTCTTTACCGTGTAGCTAACTACTTACTGGAGCTGCACACTACTTCTTTACCATGCAGTGGTGTAGCTGACTACTGGAACTACACACTACTTCTTTACCATGCAGTGGTGTAGCTGACTACTGGAACTACACACTACTTCTTTACCATGCAGTGGTGTAGCTGCTACTGGAACTACACACTACTTCTTTACCATGTAGCGGTGTATCTGACTACTGGAACTACACACTACTTCTTTACCATGCAGTGGTGTAGCTGCTACTGGAACTACACACTACTTCTTTACCATGTAGCGGTGTAGCTGACTACTGGAACTACACACTACTTCTTTACCATGCAGCGGTGTAGCTGACTACTGGAACTACACACTACTTCATTACCATGCAGCGGTGTAGCTGACTACTGGAACTACACACTACTTCTTTACCATGCAGCGGTGTAGCTGACTACTGGAACTACACACTACTTCTTTTGCAACAAACAAAATCATACCTGTCTAATTGTCACTTGAAACAGTTGTGTTATATTGGATAAATTACACATTCAAAGTAACTTTAGTTAACTATGTTTTCCTTAATGGCAGCATTAGTGTAGCTTATCTTCTTCCAGTGTGAAGTAATCGGTAGCTCGGTAAACTATATTTTCAGAGTAGCTTCCACAACACTGCATATTTAGTTGTTTTATCATGTCTGTCCCCCACTCCACATCCTAGTTGAATAGCAAGCCCTTTAAAAATGCTCTTCCTCAACAGTTTGTTCAGCCAAGCCACTCAGTGCAACTCAGCAGAGAACTGTGGAGCCATTCCAACGCAAACCATATCTAAGTACATTAGAGCCCCACAGCCATCTGTGTGCCAATGGGTGGAAACTGGCTCACAAAGCGGGTGACATTATTAGGGCTTGTTCCCTTGGGTTACGTTAATGGGTTATACAGCTCAAAGTGCAAATTGGTAAGGGTATAAACAAGAATATGTTATTTAAAATACAAAAACATTACATTTAACAAAGTGTATGCATTTATACCCCCCAAAAATGATTACCCTCCCTTCTAAATATTTTATTCTGTGTTGAACATTTCTACTGTGTACCGTCTCTCCACAACACAGAAAAGCCTCCAAAAAATGAATGTATTCTCTGTCATTTCCATCTGGTGGCCTGTTTAACCATCTAACACTTAAACCCAGAACCCCAGGCCACAGCTCTGTTTTCTCTAGTGGCCAATGGCCAATAAAGTTGTTTGTCTTGTGTGCGACATGCATGGAAACATACTCCGTTTACATTGTCTGGTGCATTATCCGCCACTTCCTCCTCAGGATGTTTGATGTTGGAGGTCAGAGGTCCGAGAGGAAGAAGTGGATACACTGCTTCGAGGGTGTCACTGCCATCATCTTCTGTGTGGCGCTCAGCGACTATGATCTGGTGCTGGCTGAAGATGAGGAGATGGTGAGTTCCTGTCCAACGATGGACATTAAATAAGAGTACATGTACAGTACCAGTCAAAAGTTTGGAAACACCTACTCATTCAAGGGTTTCTTTATTTTTACTATTTTCTACATTGTAGAATAATAGTGAAGACCTCAAAACTGTGAAATAACACATGGAATCATGTAGTAACCAAAAAAGTGTTAAACAAATCAAAATGTATTTTAGATTCTTCAAAGTAGCTACCCTTTACCTTGATAACAGCTTTGTACACGCTTGGCATTCTGTCAACCAGCTTCACCTGGAATGCATTTCCAACAGTCTTGAAGGAGTTCCCACATACGCTGAGCACTTGTTGGCTGCTTTTCCTTCACTCTGCGGTCCAATTAATCCCAAACCATCTCATTTGGGTTGAGGTTGGGTGATCTGATGCAGCACTCCATCACTCTCCTTCTTAGTCAAATAGCCCTTACACAGCCTGGAGGTGTTGGGTTATTGTCCTGTTGAAAAACAAATGATAGTCCCACTATGCGCAAACCAGATGGGATGTCGTATCGCTGCAGAATGCTCTGTTAGCCATGCTGGTTAAGTTTGTCTTGAATTCGAAATCAATCATTGACAGTGTCACCAGCAAAGCACCCCCCCCCCCCACCCGCACACACTCACATCAGCCGCTTCATGGTGGAAACCACACATGCGGAGGTCATCCGTGCTTCTCTCAAAGACACAGCGGTTGGAACCAAACATCTCAAATTTGGACTCATCAGACCAAAGGACAGATTTCCACCGGTCTGATGTCCATTGCTCGTGTCTCTTGGCCCAAGCAAGTATATTCTTCTTATTAGTGTCCTTTAGTAGTGGTTTCTTTGCAGCAAATCGACCATGAAGGCCTGATTCACGCAGTCTCCTCTGAACAGTTGATGTTGAGATGTCTTACTTGAACTCTTTGAAGCATTTATTTGGGCTGCAATTTCTGAGGCTGGTAACTCTAATGAACTTATCCTCTGCAGCAGAGGTAACTCTGGGTCTTCCTTTCCTGTGTCAGTTTCATCATAGTGTTTGATGGTTTTTGTGAATGCACTTGAAGAAACTTTCAAAGTTCTTGAACTTTTACGGATTGACTTACCTTCATGTCTTAAATGAATGATGGACTATCGTTTCTCTTTGCTTATTTGAGTTGTTCTTGCCATAATATCGACTTGGTCTTTTATCAAATAGGGCTATCTACTGTATACCACCCCTATTTTTGTCACAACACAACTGATTGGCTCAAACGCATTAAGAAGGAAAGAAATTCCACAAACTAACTTTTAATAAGCCACACCTGTTAATTGAAATGCATTCCAGGTGACTACCTCATGAAGCTGGTTGAGAGAATGCCAAGTGTGCAAAACTGTCAAGGAAAAGGGTGGCTACTTTGAAAAATATAAAATATATTTTGATTTGTTGAAGACTTTGGGTTACTACATGATTCCATATGTGTTATTTCATAGTTTGATGTCTTCACTATTATTCTATAAAGCTCTATAAACTCTGGAATGAGGAGTGTGTCCAAATGTTTGACTGGTACTGTATATCTGTATGACACCAGCCAAATCCTGAACAAAAAATCGTTCTCAATATAATATTTACATTGAACATGCATTTTAGTGCCTGGCTGAGCTTCATTCTGGGTGTGTGAAACTGTCTCTACGAGTCCAAACGTGTTTCTGAGTTTATCTCGATAGTCTAAAGAGGCTTTTTCTCCTCAACTCCTTTCCTTCATCTGCACTGATCTGAAAACTTAGGATAAAGCAATATGGTGGACGTCCTAGCAGGTTTTTGCTTTCACCTGTCCCCTTATTCCACATCAGTGCAGGTGAAGTTCTGTAGCTCGAAGCCTCACAAAAGCTATTGTCCAATGTTGCCTTCTTCTCGCCCCAGAACCGGATGCATGAGAGCATGAAGCTGTTTGACTCCATCTGCAACAACAAGTGGTTCACAGACACCTCCATCATCCTCTTCCTCAACAAGAAAGACCTGTTTGAGGAGAAAATCAAGAAGAGTCCTCTAACTATCTGTTACCCAGAATACGCAGGTACAGTAACACAGCCAACCAGCCATGGTAGACTGTTTATAGAATGATTGGGGATAACTGTGAATTGTGTGTGACTTATCGCTGGAGTTGTCTGTACATTTTTCAATGATTTCTTTGTCATTTGCACACCTGAACAAATATAATTGAATGTCTACATGATTGGAAAGAGGATCTCATATAAACATATAGAGCCGGTAATATAGTGTAGTTACTGAACATATGCAGATGGTATGTTCCACCACATCGGTGGTGTGACAGGAGACGTTCAACAGACATTGGTCACTTCTACCCTTTTTAAAAACTTCTTCGGGATCGGTGTTCATTCCATGGGACGGTTGCGCTAATGTAGGCTAATGCGATTAGCATGATGTTGTAAGAAAGAAGAACATTTCCCAGGACATAGACATATCTGATATTGGCAGAATGCTTAAATTCTTGTTATCTAACTGCACTGTCCAATTTACAGGAGATATTACGGTGAAATAATACCATGCTATTGTTTGAGGAGAGTGCACAGTTTTGAACTTGAAAAGTTATTAATAAACCAATTAGGCACATTTGGGCAGTCATACATACACAATTTTGAGCAGAAAAACAATGGTTCATTGGATCAGTCTACAACGTTGCACATACACTGATGTCATCTCGTGGCCAAAGTCTAAATTGCACGTGGGCTGGGATAGGCCATAATGTATTTTCTCTTGCATTTCAAAGATGATGGTACAAAAAAAAATCTGTGTATTATCTTTTACCAAATCTATTGTTATTCTTCTACATTCCGTTCACATTTCCAAAAACTTCAGTGTTTCCTTTCAAATGGTACCAAGAATATGCATATCCTTGCTTCAGGGCCTGAGCTACAGGTAGTTCAATTTGGGTATGTCATTATAGGCAAAAATTGAAAAGGGGGCTATCCCTAAGAGCTTCACAGATCTTCATTGTAAAGGGTTTAAACACTGTTTCTCATGCTTGTTCAATGAGCCATAAAAAATTAATGAACATGCACCTGTGGAACGGTCGTTAAGACACTAACAGCTTACAGTTATATGCTTAACACCCCGGCAGTCCTACAATCTAAGGTAAATGCCCTCAATCTCACACAAATCATCAAGGAACCCACCAGGTACAACCCTAAATCTGTAAACAAGGTCACCCTCATTGACGTTATCCTGACCAACTGGCCCTCCAAATAAACCTCCGCTGTCTTCAACCAGGATCTCAGCGATCACTGCCTCATTGCCTGTATCCGCTATGGGTCCGCAGTCAAACGACCACCCCTCATCACTGTCAAACGCTCCCTAAAACACTTCTGCGAGCATGCCTTTCTAATCGATCTGGCTCGGGTATCCTGGAAGGATATTGACCTCATCCCGTCAGTTGAGGATGCCTGGTCATTCTTTAAAAGTAACTTCTTACCATCTCAGATAAGCATGTTGTCCGGTCCTCTGGCAGTCTCTATGGGGGTGCCACAGGGTTCAATTCTCGGGCCGACTCATTTCTATGTATACATCAATGATGTTGCTCTTGCTGTGGGCGATTCCCTGATACACCTCTACGCAGACGACACCATTCTGTATACTTCTGGCCCTTCCTTGGACACTGTGCTATCTGACCTCCAAACGAGCGTCAATGCCATACAACACTCCTTCCGTGGCCTCCAACTGCTCTTAAACGCTAGTAAAACCAAATGCATGCTTTTCAACCGTTCGCTGCCTGCACGCACCCGCACGCCCGACTAGCATCACCACCCTGGATGGTTCCGACCTAGAATATGTGGACATCTACAAGTACTTAGGTGTCTGGCTAGACTGTAAACTCTCCTTCCAGACTCATATAAAACATCTCCAATCTAAAATCAAATCGTCGGCTTTCTATTCCGCAACAAAGCCTCCTTCACTCACGCTGCCAAACTTACCCTAGTAAAACTGACTATCCTACCGATCCTCGACTTCGGCAATGTCATCTACAAAATAGCTTCCAATACTCTACTCAGCAAACTGGATGCAGTTTATCACAGTGCCATCCGTTTTGTTACTAAAGCACCTTATACCACCCACCACTGCGACCTGTATGCGCTAGTCGGCTGGCCCGCTACATATTCGTCACCAGACCCACTGGCTCCAGGTCATCTACAAGTCCATGCTAGGTAAAGCTCCGCCTTCTCAGTTCACTGGTTACGATGGCAACATCCGCCTGTAGCACGCGCTCCAGCAGGTGTATCTCACTGATCATCCCTAAAGCCAACACCTCATTTAGCCGCCTTCCAGCTTTCTGCTGCCTGTGACTGGAACGAATTGCAAAAATCGCTGAAGTTGGAGACTTCTCTCCCTCACCAACTTTAAACATCTGCTATCTGAGCAGCTAACCGATCGCTGCAGCTGTACATAGTCCATCGGTAAATAGCCCACCCAATTTACCTACCTCATCCCCATACTGTTTTTATTTATTTACTTTTCTGCTCTTTTGCACACCAGTATCTCTACCTGCACATGACCATCTGATTATTTATCACTCCAGTGTTAATCTGCAAAATTGTAATTATTTGCCTACCTCCTCATGCCTTTTGCACACAATGTATATAGACTTTTTTTCCTACTGTGTAATTGACTTGTTTATTGTTTACTCCATGTATAACTCTGTATTGTCTGTTCACACTGCTATGCTTTATCTTGGCCAGGTCGCAGTTGTAAATTAGATCTTGTTCAACTAGCCTACCTGGTTAAATAAAGGTGAAATAAAAAATTTAAAAAGACGGTAGGGTAATTAAGGTCACAATTATGAAAACTTAGGACACTAAAGAGGCCTTTCTACTGACTCTGAGAAACACCTAAAGAAAGATGTCCAGGGTCCCTGCTCATCTGCATGAACGTTCCTTAGGCATGCTGCAAGGAGGCATGAGGACTTCAGATGTGGCCAGGTCAATAAATTGAAATGTCCGTACTGTGAGATGCATAAGACAGCGCTACAGGGAGAAAGGTCGGACAGCTGATTGTCCTCGCAGTGGCAGACCACGTGTAACAACACCTGCACAGGATCGGTACATCCGAACGTCACACCTGCAGGACAGGTACAGGATGATGGCAACAACAGCTCGAGTTACACCAGGAACGCACAATCCCTCCATCAGTGCTCAGACTGTCCGCAATAGGCTGAGAGGGGCTGGACTGAGGGCTTGTAGGCCTGTTGTAAGGCAGGTCCTCACCAGACCTCACCGGCAACCTATGGGCACAAACCCACCGTCGCTGGACCAGACAGGACTGGCAAAAAGTGCTCTTCTCTGACGAGTCGCGGTTTTGTCTCACCAGGGGTGATAGTCGGATTTGCGTTTATCATCGAAGGAATGAGCGTTACACCGAGGCCTGTACTCTGGAGCAGGATCGAGGTGGAGGGTCTGTCATGGTCTGGGGCGGTGTCACAGCATCATTGGACTGAGCTTGTTGTCATTGCAAGCGATCTCAACGCTTTGCGTTACAGGGAAGACATCCTCCTCTCTCATGTGGTACCCTTCCTGCATCCTGACATGAGCCTCCATCATGATAATGCCACCAGCCATACTGCTCGTTCTGTGCGTGATTTCCTGCAAGACGGGAATGTCAGTGTTCTACCATGGCCAGCGAAAAACCCGGATCTCATTCCCATTGAGCACGTCTAGGACTTGTTGGATCGGAGGCTGAGGGCTAGGGCCATTCCCCCCAGAAATGTCTGGGAACTTGCAGGTGCCTTGGTGGAATAGTGGGGTAACATATCTCAGCAAGAACTGGCAAATCTGGTGCAGTCCATGAGGAGGAGATGAACTGCAGTACTTAATGCAGCTGGTGGCCACACCAGATACTGACTGTTACTTTTGATTTTGACCGCTCCCCCTTTGTTCAGATAGTACATGTTAAGTTTGCTAAATAATAAATGCAGTTGACAGTGAGGATGTTTATTTTTTTGCTGAGTTGATGTACTGTCTTGCACTTCAGTTGAATTCTCACTCCTATTGTCATCAATTCATGACATAGTAAGAATGCCTGAAGTAGAGGCTGGGACTACGCCTTATGAGAAAAGTCATTAGAAATTTGGGGGTTTTCTTGTCTTGCGGCTAGGCTCCAACACTTACGAGGAAGCTGCGGCCTACATCCAGTGTCAGTTTGAGGATCTGAACAAGAGGAAGGACACCAAGGAGATCTACACTCACTTCACCTGCGCCACCGACACCAAGAACGTGCAGTTTGTCTTCGACGCCGTCACTGACGTCATCATCAAGAACAACCTGAAGGACTGTGGACTCTTCTAAGACCTGGATTTAATCGATGGAAGTTTTCTGGTGAGCCCACCTTTTTTTTCCTTTCTCCATCAATCTTTCCCTCTCTCTCCCTTCTCATCACTTCTCCATGTGCAACATAGCCCTGCCTACGCACTGCAGACTTGAGAACTTGTGTTCGTTTGTGTAGAGTGCTGGGGGATGGATGTTGGCGCTACATGGTTGAGGGCCCATGTCTGACTGGTGGCTGCCATGAGTGCTCACAGTGCCCGTGTTGAGGACTTACAAACATATATTGTTTGACCATGCCATGATCATCTCCCAAACATCTTAATGGAGCAGAACATTTAATTAGGCTCCCGAATCAAGAGGGCCTTGATTTCAGCTGATTAGCTCACTCCACAGCGAGCTTTAAATGTCGCAACCACCAGTTTGATAGCTGAAACTGTTGGTACGTTGTCAGGGTTGGAGGTCACGTGTGTTGCGAAGCAGAGGATCAAGCCCAGAGGTTCGAGCTCAGTATGGGGACAGGGAGTGGAGGAAGCCAAACTGTTAGCAGCACACTGAGATCCGTTACACTAGCATGCTGCAGTCATAGCCAAGGCCGGTTTCAGGCAGGGTGCACGGTATTATCCACATTGCCAGTGTGTTAAACTAGTATGCTAGCTTTCCCAGATGGTGAAAGTTATCCACAGGAGCTCTTGTTGTCGTGTGTATCTCTACCTCCTGACGGTTGGCTTCCAACTTCAAACGTTTTAAAATCAGTTGACGGATTTGATTTATTACAAGTTGAGCTATATCCAGGCTGCCTCAGAGATGCAGTTTAACCCTTTCAGGATCAAACGCTTGTTAAATCTAATCAGCTGAAATCAAGGCCCTCTTGATTCGGGAGCCTAATTAAATGTTCTGCTCCATTAAGATGTTTGGGAGATGATCATGGCATGGTCAAACAATATTTTAAGGATATTTGAATGGAACGGCCGTTTGCCAAGCATACAATAAGATCTAATGGTGTCTATTTCTTTCTCTTTCTCTCTCTAGGCGGTGAAAAGCCAGCATAATGTGCGTTTTCTGGGAGAAGTTCACAAGAATCTGACTGGGGAGAATCAATTATGGACCATTGCTGTACTATATGCCCCTTTTAATGGATTTATTTATGTTTTTGTCTTGGAACATTTTGAATTAGCTTTTAAACATTTGTGTTGGATGTTTGTGTCGTAGTAAAATCATTTTCACACTTTTTTTTTCATCTTTTTTTTTGGAAGAGCTTTTTTTAATTTAGTTTGTTCCTTTTTTAAGCCCTCTCTGGAAAAGGAAGCTTGCATTTTGGTGGAAATATTCCTTTTCTCCCTCCTCAATTGTTAGGGGAAAGGGATTTGATTTGAGCTCAGTTTGTTTGTACTTGTGCCTTTTGCATGTACTTTTTCTCTGCAATCACTGACCAAATTGCTATTTTTTTTGCCTGCTGAAATCGTTCCAACATAAACGGTGAAATGTTTCCTGAGGGATATTAACAATCTTTTGTGCACATTCCCAACCAATTTAGTGGTGAGATTCCTCGTGGTCCAAAGGTGTGTGTGTGTGTGTGTGTTCTCGATGGTGACCAACACAAGCCCTGCCCACAGGCTGTTCCATACTGACAAAGGGATGTGGTTTTTAACAGTACACCATATCCTATGTGTATCCAATATGAACCATAGCTAGGTCAGGGAGCTTACGTTATGCTGTGGAATGACAGAATAGCTCAATCGGAGTCATATTTTACTGTATATTTTAAGATTTATTTAAGGTGGCTTCGGGGACTTGGTCTCTGCGATCACTGCAGAATCACAATTGTAAAGTAAAAATTAATGGGGAACAAACACATGGTTATGGTCTTTAACCAGCCACAGCTGTCTGTGTGTTCTCCAACAGACAGGGAGCCTTTGTACACTCATTCCCTTATTTTGCTAATAAAACCCTTTACAAACCATTCAGTGACCCTGGTGTCTTCAGTGCTCTCCTGAGTTACAGTTGGTGAAAAGGGGGAGGGAGTCAACTTACTTCAGGTGAGTTTGAGCATTTCTTCTAGTCACCCTCATGTATTCATCCTTATGTCATGTATTCATCCTTATGTCATCATTGTTATGCCATCATTTATGTCTCACCATCCTGTTTCTTCATGCCATGTTGTCACACTGGCTGCCATATCCAGTTAGCTGGGAAAACCCCAAAATGAATCCTTCTGTTTCACTTTAGTTTTACTGCACACGGTGTGACACACTTCACTGTGAAACAGTGGTATAACGGGAGTGATTTTCCCACCATGCTAATTCCCAGTGTCTTTGTTCCTTAACTCTTTAACGTAGCGTAACATTTTTGAAATTCAAGTGTTTCTTGAGTGGTTGGCACAAACACATACAAAACACATCAGATCATAGTGTGTGTGATCAAGGAAACTGGCAAACTGGAGACTATTCTCTGTCTCTAGATTATTCTCCTCCGGTGGCATTTCCCTGTCTGTTTGAATATACAGCTGTATGGAGTGTGGCACTAATGTTGTTTTGTTGGGTGTTGAATGATTGACATCCTGTTGTCATTGGG
This sequence comes from Oncorhynchus masou masou, assembly GCF_036934945.1. Classification (NCBI taxonomy): domain Eukaryota; kingdom Metazoa; phylum Chordata; class Actinopteri; order Salmoniformes; family Salmonidae; genus Oncorhynchus; species Oncorhynchus masou. The sequence goes on from NC_088238.1 coordinate 21,491,716, forward strand.
GTTGTGGGTGACTTGAGGAGAGGCAGTCTGGTCAGTGGCCATGGTGACATGTTTAGTCATAGTGATTTTTTTTAAATTTTTTTAATGTCATTATCTCGTTTCTCTAATCTCATTAGCCAGATTACCCTGCAGGGCTATTGTTGGTTTGGGTTTTCAGGGGAAACAAAATGTGTTTGTGTAGTATACAGGTTCTTTATAACCTCCTCTATGGTGAATCTCCTCAGTAACCTCCCACTGGGGTCACACTGGTTGAATCAACATTGTGTGTGAGATACACCTACTCAGTTTCCATATCATGTGAGCTTGTTAAGATTAGCTGACAAATTTGTATTTTATCCCAGACTGCAAACACTGTTTGCAATGTAAATGAGTTAGCACTATACATAGGCAGAGACCACCACTGTCCACTTCTGTGACACGCTCTTGTGCCTTCCCATATCCCAAGTCAGATCTGGGCCACCTCAGGGGATCCCAAGGAGGCATTGAACTGGCACAGATGCCCCTTAGCAGCCACACAACCCTTCAACACTGGAGCTTTCACTACTTCTTCCATACATCCCTGGACAGATTGTCTTCCACCCGGGGATCTCCATTCTCAAAGGACTTTCTAAGCACTGGGTCAGGCACCATAGTTTGCATAATGTGTGCACATGATAGACACGCTGATTTGCATCTATAGATGTGCGCACATCACTGTGGCAGCGTGTCTGTGCGGGAAAGCTACATTTGCATAGTTTAGCTGTCATTACAATATGACAGAGAAGGAGGGAGAGACAGATGTGTGACGGACCCGAGGGAGGAAAATGTGTTTATGTGAAGCGGGGCTCAGGGATTTGGCTCCCATGGGCGCCACGTTTGGCGGGAGATATTTTTAGCACCCCCGCAGCAGCTTCGGTGTGAAACACTGTAAAACAATAGTGACACTGTTAATGAATGGGTAACGCTGAAGAGCAGTGGGAGGTTGTTGTGTGTGTGTGTGACAGAACAATGGACACATTATTCCTGTGCTGCCTGGAACTGTACAGTGTTTACTCTTTGTTTACTCTGTCTGGTATCTCTGTATGAAGCAGCTGGCCGCAGGAGGGAGAAGACAGGCTTATCTGTGTGATCTGCTCGCGGTGGTGGTTGTGTTGGACCGGCCACGTAGTTAAACTAGCCACACTTTGTCTGGCTGCCACGTCCAAGTCAATATGGGGTGCTGTATTCACTCGCACGTACACACGCACACAATCTGCAATGTTTTGCTTTGTCTACCAGTGTAGACACATTCACCTTCATGGAAGGACTCACCCCCCCCCCCCCCCCCCACACACACATTGTTTGTATTACAACCCTGGGGAGCACCAACACACTTCTGCATGTCCATATAGAGCACAGCTGATTGGATACTATAGTCAGTGCACAGCATCAGTGTGGCTATTAGCAATTCAAAACCAGTTAAGTTACTATATGATACACCACTGAAGCTGTGACATGAGAAAGAGAAATTGATCAATGTCACTTTCCAAAGCATGGAAACTGTCCACAGCTGACCAACCCTGGTCTTACCAGTTCTACTGTTATTACCAATCAGAGGACCTGTTGTGTTTGGATGTTCTCTCTCTCTGTAACATTGTGGTGTGTGTATGAGACAGTGTTTCCCTGAAGGATTTTAGTCTTTTCACAGATGTGGCAGTCAATCAATTAGCCATGTCAGGAAAATAAATGTTGATTGGGAAAGTAGTTTTGCCAGCTGTCTATTTTTGTAGTAATCATGGCCGAATACTGACTAGGCACGCAGGGCACGTGCCCAGGGGCCCTGACCTCCAGAGGGCCTCCCATTTTGATTTTGTTAGTCACTCTCACTCGGATATCATTAACATGGCATTAGTCATGGAATAATGTGTAGAATTGTAGGGAATTAGCTTTAAAACTGATTTTTAATGGGAATCAATTGTTTGGTCCCCACACGGATAGTTAAACGTGTGTGTGTGTGTGATATCAATCTATTACTTTATCTGTGTGCTTGCTATACAGCCTTTGGTGACACCCCTTATCTCCCCCCCCCACCACGTCACCTGATCTTTGTTGCTCTTGTTCAGTCCCCGCCACTCGCTTTCATCTTCGTCCTCTCCCCGTGATGTCATCGACGCTGGGCTCCATGGCAACAGGCAGAGATATTCCTTTAGACAGGCATTACCTTCAGCTCAGTGGAGAAGAGACGTGTTATAAATAGCTCCTGGTGTTTCTATGTGTTGGAAAATGATGGGACGTAAGACGCCGTCGGTCGTCACCAAGCTATTTTCTGCATATTGAACATTGGGCCTTTGTGACGAAGCGGTCATGTGATTCTACGGGGCCAATTGAAGAATGACACCGACCCAAGATTATCAATGACGGCACGTCTCCTTAAGTAGAGTACATGCATTGAGCCAAGAAAAGAGCTTCACGTAATCGTCACAACAGCATTGAGCAATGTTGTCATTCCAACTTTTTCCTCAGTTCTTTTTCCAGTTCTCATTCATTCTCTCCTGTCCTTGACTGCTATGTGATAATGCTTAATTTAGTTTGATGCAGAAACACCAACAGATTCACTGATCACTTCTCCACTGCAGTGTGTGCCAAAATCTAGTAACGTGTGTGTACTACAGTATGCCACCACCACCCACATCAAATCAATAACACAGTGTGTGTGTGTGTGTGTGTGTGTGTGAGATAAAGAACCAATCTTCTCCGCAGGCCTCGGTGCAGAGAGCCCAGGGACCCAGATGTGTTTGGAACAGTTCCAGCTCTCACACCTCATCCACTCTTTGCTGCAGCCTGAACAGTAGTCCAGGGAGAGTAAGCTCTCTCTGTCCTTTGATATAAAATATCTGGGATTAAACAGCCTTAGCAGACTCTTAACATTCCTGTGTGCCCACTGCCTGGGCTTACCAACAACCCATACCATACTTCGCTACTATGGTCTATTTATTGCCTTACCACCTCACGCCATTTGCACACACTGTATATAGACTTATTTTTCTATTGTGTTGACTGTACGCGTGTTACTTCCATGTGTAACCCTGTGTTGTCGCTTTGCTTTATCTTGGCCAGGTCGCAGTTGTAAATGAGAACTTGTTCTCAACTAGCCTACCTGGTTAAATAAAGGTGAAATAAAAAAATAAAAAATGGCACAGTCACATGAGCTGCATGACTGACTGGGTAGGGTGGTGGTCATGGAGGGTCAAGGGTTACCTACCTCCGGACAGGAGTTTGTGCCCACCAGGCTGTCGCAAAGGCTTATGGAAGATGAAGTCCGGTGCCAGGCGGTGTAGTTTGGTTTACCACTATGGCTGCTCACTGGGCCACCGCTGAGGAACTCTCAAGCTCCCGCTCTCTGTCTGTCCGTGGGTGGGCCTCTGCTGATTTCCTGTGAATGAATCATTCATTATGCAAAAGATTATGGCTCATGTACGTGTTATGTCCTACTTTGGAAAATGGTGCAATGGTGATGTCATGTATTTGTTTGTGTACTATGCTCATAGAAACCAAACTGTCCACTTTGTAAGGATGCTTGCAACCTGGCTGGTGTAACTATACCTCTCAGGCTGATGGCTATTGGAAGCCCTTTGGAGTTGGAGTCAGATTTCTCCTTCCAGACAGTGATGGGTTGTACTCAGACCAGAGCACCTACTTCAGCAAGGCTAAGTAGCCTAATAGCCCACTGTACATATGATATGGAATGCCTTCTCTGACCATTGCTTCTTAAATTGCTTCTTCCAGTTATTGATAGTCATGCACCCATCAAATGGTTCGTGAGAACTGCCAAATCACAATAAATAGATGATGAATTGAAAAACTCCAGGGCTGAGAGGGATGAAGCAAAGGGAATAGCAAATATATCTGGCAACACAGCAGATTGGCAAACATACTGTAAATTGAGAAATCACGTAACTAACAAAAACAAGAAGAAACTATACTATGGAACAAAGATGAATGATAGTCAAAAGCTCTATAGAGTACCTTAAATATAATTATAGGCAAGAAAAACAAACTAAATCTAGCCCCATCCTTCATTGAGCAGATGGCTTGTTCAAAACAAAACCCTTGAATATTGCAACCACTTTTAATAACTTTTATTGACAAGATTAGCAAATTGGGATTTACATGCAAACAAATGCTGAGCCTAAATATTCATGCATAACGGACCAAGTAACGAACGACAAGCACTGTAGTTTTAAATAACGCAAAGTTAGTGTGGAAGAGGTGATGGCAATAATATGATCAATAAGGACAAACCACCTGGTGCCGACAACATGGATGGTAAATTACTGAGGTTGGTAGCGGAATACATTGACTCCTAAACTCAGCAAAAAAAGAAACGTCCTCTCACTGTTTTTATTTTCAGCAAAATTAACGTGTAAGTATTTGTATGAACATAAGGTTCAGCTTATGTCTCAGTTTTTGAATAAGTTCCAGAGACGTGACAGAAATGGAATAATGTATCCCTGAACAAAGGGGGAGGGGTCCAAATCAAAAGTAAGTCAGTATCTGGTGTGGCCACCAGCTGCATTAAGTACTGCAGTGCATCTCCTCCTCATGCACTGCACCAGATTTGCTAGTTCTTGCTGTAAGATGTTACCCCACTCTTCCACCAAGGCACCTGCAAGTTCCCAGACAGTTCCGGGGGAATGGCACTCACCCTCCAATCCAACAGGTCCCAGACGTGCTCAATGGGAATGAGATCCGGGTTTTTTGCTGGCCATGGCAGAACACTGACATTCCTGTCTTGCAGGAAATCACACACAGAAGGAGCAGTATGGCTAGTGGCATTGTCATGCTGGAGGGTCATGTCAGGATGAGCCTACAGGAAGGGTACCACATGAGGGAGGAGGATGTCTTCCCTGTAACGTACAGCGTTGTGCTTGCCTGCAATGACAACAAGCTCAGTCCGTTGATGCTGTGACACCCCAGACCATGATGGACCCTCCACATCCAAATCGATCCCACTCCAGAGTACAGGCCTCGGTGTAACGCTCATTCCTTCAACGATAAACGTGAATCTGACAATCACCCCTGGTGAGACAAAACCGTGACTCGTCAGTGAAGAGCACTTTTTGCCAGTCCTGTCTTGTCCAGCGATGGTGGGTTTGTGCACGTAGGCAGTGTTGTTGCCGGTGATGTCTGGTGAGGACCTGCCTTACAACAGGCCTACAAGCCCTCAGTCCAGCCTCTCTCAGCCTAATGCGGACAGTCTGAGCACTGATGGAGGGATTGTGTGTTCCTGGTGTAACTCGGGCATGTTAATTAACTGTTTATGGTTCATTGAACAAGCATAGGAAACAGTGTTTAACCTCTCTGGTACCAGTGGGACGGTAGCATCCCTCGACAACAGCCAGTGAAATTGCAGTGTGCCAAATTCAAAACAACAGAAATATCATAATTAAAATTCTTCAAACATAATTTTAAAGATAAACTTCTTGTAAATCCAACCACTGTGTCCGATTTTCAAAAAGGCTTTACCGCGAAAGCACACCATGCTTTTTATTTGCGCCTAGTCACAGAAAACCATACAGCCATTTTCCAGCCAAGGCAAGGGCTCACAAAAGTCAGAAATGGCTATTTAGATTAATCACTCACTTTTGATCTTCATCAGATGGCACTCACAGGACTTCATATTACACAATAAGTGTGTTAATATTTGTTCATCTTTATGTCCAAAAACCTCAGTTGAAATTGTCTCAAACAAACATCCAGTGAAATTTCAGAGAGCCACGTCAAATTACAGAAATACACATCATAAACTTTGATGGAAAATACAAGTTTTATACATCGGATTAAAGATAAGCGTCTTGTTAATCCAGCCGCTGTGTCAGATTTCAAAAAGGCTTTACGGTGAAAGCACACCATGTGATTTATATTAGGTTAGTGCCTAACCACAGATAACATACAGCCATTTTCCAACCAAGGAAAATCAGAAATAGCGTTAAAATTAATCACTTACCGTTTGATCTTCATCTGGTGGCACTCCCAGGTCTCCATGTTAGATGATAAATGTTTGTTTTGTTTGATAATGTCCCTCTATGTCCAAAAACCTCAGTTTTGTTGGTGCGTTTAGTTCAGTAATCCAAAGGCACAAAGCGCGCTCTCAACATCCAGACGAAAAGTCAAAAAAGTACAATAAAAGTTTGTAGAAACATGTCAAACGATGTTTAAAATCAATCCTCAAGTTGTTTTTGTCATAAATAATCAATATTTCAACTGGACAAACTCTACGTCAATAGAAAAGGATAAACAAATGCGCGCTCCCGATCACACACTGGACTTATGTCTGGAAATTTCCACTGTCCACTCATTGAAATTGAAAGTGCTGTATCTCCCTCATTGTTCAAAGACTGGCCACATGTAGAAGAAGCCATAGAGATCGTGAACTGGGTCCTAAGTCTTTGTATGGTGGATAGGCTTTCAATGGAAAAACAGCCTTTCAAAATAATAGTACTTCCTGGTTGGATTTTCCTCACGTATTCACCTGCCTTATCAGTTTTGTTATACTCAGACATTATTTTAACAGTTTTGGAATCTTTGTGTTTTCTCTCCAAATCTACCAATTTATATGTATATCGTAGCTTCTGGGACTGAGTAGCAGGCAGTTTAATTTGGGCACGCTTTTCATCCAAAATTCCGAATGCTGCCCCCTACCTTTTGAAGTTAAACCCATTACAATGAAGATTTGTTGAAGTTATTGGATTTTCTTTTTATTGGATGTATTGGGTCCTGAAAAAGGGACATTTCTTTCTTTGCTGAGTTTATTTGCCAGATCTTCAATTTAAGCCTAGAAGACGGAGTGTGCACTTGGGCCTGAGGGCACAGGTCATTCCAAAGGTCATTCCGCTGCTCAAGAATAGCAAAGCACCCTATTTTTAATGGTTCAAATAGCTGACCAATCACCCTGTTCCCGGTGTTTAGCAAACTTTTGAAAAAATACTACAAGGATATTTTACGTTTGAAAAAACTATCATTGATCATAACCTACTGCCGGAAAAGGTAGGTGTTATGGATTTCCATCCTCTGTCTTATCATGGATAGAGAGTTGCCTATCTAATAGAACAGTGTTTTCTTTTATGGAAGCCTCCAAATTGTATTTGTCACATGCGCCAAATACAACAGGTGGACAGAGGTTACCGTGAAATGCTTACTTACAAGCCCTTAACCAACAATGCAGTTCAAGAAAGAGTTAATTAAATAGTTACTAAATAAAGTAAAGAAATCAAATCAATCAAAAATAACACAAGAAATGTACATAACAATGACGAGGCTATATACAGGGGGTACTGGGACCGAGTCTATGTGCGAGGCTACAGGTTTGGCAAGGTAATTTGTAAAGTGACAATGCATAGATAATAAACAGCTAATAGCAGCAGTGTAAAAACAAAGTGGTGGGTGCAATTGTTTTCTGTTTTTACTAATGACCTTCCACTGACCTTGAATAAAGCCTGTGTGTCTATGTACGATGACGACTCACCTGTATACACACCAGCTACAACAGTAAAATAAATAACTGACACCTTTAACAGAGAGCTGGAGTCAGTTTTAAACGTGTCACTAGCAATAGCGTCGTGACTTTACATTCAACAATCGGATTACTGTTATTTATTTCATCAACTATGCTTAATTGTTACCCGATTTTAAATTAATCATGTAACGATTAACTCATTAGGATTTGGGGCACCAAGAGAGCGGTTGTTTTAGAGTTTAATTCGGGAGATGGTAACTCTTTAAAGGTCTTTTCCTATCACATCCATAAAACAATCATTATCTCTTATCAGTTGTAATCTCATGCATCTGCAAAAGCCCAGCCTTAATCATGATTCAGTACGACACAAATTGGTTTATTTATTTATTAACTTAGGGACCTGTTTCTCGTGTTAACGGACCGACAACATATGGTGGCTTGTTACACAGAATGAAGAGGCGAGAGAAAAGAGGACACTTATCGTTGATACATTTTAGAACTATTCTCACAGTAATCATTTACTTTGCACATGAACCGCCGCCCATTTTGGAGTAAAAAAATCATGAATGTATTTACATGTGAATGCCTTCTCTGTCGGAACTAGCCCTCCTTAGGAAGGGTGATGGGTTGGCCTTTCAGCGGCACGCTTGTAAGGCTCAGATTGTCCGAAAGGGTCCGGACCCATCTCTTCTACTGTTGTTCACTCTGGAAGATGCCCCTGGGAAGATAGCTAGCCATGTCGATGGTTCCCTCAGGGTGTTGAGAGTAGTGTACTAAGGTGATCTGAGAAGAGTAGTAAAGCAGGATTTGAAGAGCAGTAGGATATATATGACAGTTTTCTATAGATCATTTCTGATCAGTCCCTACGTTCTTATGCTAGAAATATTGTTCCAATATTCGCTTCAGAATGTGTTAGAGTTTCGGAGGGAAGACTGTTAACAAAAATATTATTTTGGTTAATGCTGGTGGGGAAAACCCTAGATCCCCTCTTTAATTTACAACAGGGTGTGAGCTGTGGAACTGGCAGTAGTTCCCTCCTCCACTCTTCTGTGGGTGAGAGAGGGTCTGGTTATTGTCATCCATTGCCGAGCTGATCTGACCCATTCAGATCCTCACAGGACAGTCATGACAATAGGCTGGTGCTAAATAGCTCAAACTAAAAACATCTTATTTCAGACAAATCAAACCTAAACCTCATCTACATCTATTATTGAATAATGTGGCCATTGAGCAAGTTGAGACTAAACTGCTGGGTGTTACCCTAGATAGCAAGCTGTCATGGTCAAAATGTATGGACTCAATGGTTGCTCTGCTTTCTTGACATCTCGATCAACCAGACAGGTCCCACAGACCCTAGTTTTGTCACCTATACTACTGTCCAGATGTGTGGTCAGGTGTGGCAAAGGACATATGCAATGTGAAGTTGGTCCAGAACAGAGAAGCACTTAGATGTACATGAAGGGCAAATGTCAACATGCATGTCAATCTCTCCTGGCTCACAGTTGAGGAGACACTGACTGCATCACTATTGGCCTTTGCAAGTTGTTGAAGGTACCGAACTGTCCATTCAGACACTCATCGGGTTCCAGACGAGATGCAACCAGAGGTCTTTTTACAGTCCCCAGGTCAAGAACAGAGGCTGGGAAACACACAATATTAAATAGTGCCATGACGACATGGAACTCTCTGCCACCCCAGCTAACTCAGGCTCGCAATAAAACCAGATTCAAAAACAGGACGGGCACTGTGTACGTTGTGTTGTATTACGTAGTGATATGCTGCTATCTCGCCTGGTTGTATTGAGATTAATGCACTAGCTGTGTGTCGCATCTGGATGGGAGCGTCTGCTAAATGGTCAATTGTAACATAGCACCACATTTATGTATTTTATTTGTTGTTTTGATTCCTGTTTGGTACCCCAGGAAGAGTAGCCACTGCCTCGGCAGCTGCTAATTAGTGATCCTAATAAATACTACTACCGGAAGGCTCCTTTAAAACGGGCCTAAAGACCTTTCTCTTTAGAACGGCCTTCTGTTGATAGCTATGCTCCTTGGTGTCCTGGTCCCGTGTGGCGGCAGCTGTCTTCTTTGTGTTGTTTACCCTGTCTCGTTGCTTCCATTTTCTTTCTGTTTCTTTTACAATGGACTTTGCTCTATAATGAAAAGCGCTTTACAAATGTAAATGGTTCAAAACATCCAGTACAGTAAAGGAGGATAATGGCATTGCTAATTCTAACACGTAGATTAATATTCATCCTCTATACATCATGAATAGATGGGGCCTAATGGATGCATGGAGCCAGAGAGGAACCCATCTATATTTCAGAAGATAATTGGCCATTTAGAGCCACTGGAACCTGATGCCTAATTAAAAGGGAAACTCTTCCCAAGGCAAAGCAGAAATCAGTAGGCTATCGTTACATAACACAGAGGCAGTAATTATCAACCCCTCTGTCCAGCTCCCACGTCTATTTTAATGTCTGGAGCAATTTGCTTTCATTATTCATGGCATTGCATGATTGTTTACGGGCCTCTGGTGATTTGTCTGGAAGAGTTGTCTGTCAACCTGGTGTCAGAGATTTCATATTATTATGTACGTAAATCCGAGACACCGCTTTTAGTAAGCTGTTACATTTCGTATGGTATGTATTAATTTGTGGATGTCCATCCATTTCGTATGATATGAATTACAATTCATATGATACGTTACAAAATTTGCAAAAGGTACAATATGTTATGAATTTGAAAATGTATGATATGTAAAAAATTGGTTGTGGTTAACGTTAACTAGGTGGCTAATGTTAGCTAGTCTAGGGGTTAGGGTTAAGGATAGCAGTTAGGATAAAGGGTTAAGGGAAGGGTTACCGAACATGATAAGTAAGTAAAAGGTTGTAAGTTGAAAAGTTGCTAAAATACTGAAGTTATGTGATGATTTGAACACACAACATTTGGTTTGCTAGACATTCACATTATGCGTCCAACCAACTACCCTCCTTTTGATTTTGCCTTAAATTTTTAGTGTAAGATGTTGAGGCGGTGGGGGGGGGTGCTAAGCTGAAATATGGAATTGTTTTACGACTGGATAATTTAGCAAACGTAACTATTTGATAAAATATTAATTTTGGCCATTACTACTAAAGCTCATAGAAACGCATTGAATAACATTCATAAATTGCAAAAAGGAGAGTAAAAAAACGTATCATAGGAAACAAGGTTAAGTGTCTGTCCCCAAAATCTATGGAAATATACATACATACATACATATACAAAAAAGTGTTAAACGAATCAAAATATATTTTGGTTCCTTCAAAGTAGCCACCCCTTGCCTTGATGACAGCTTTGCACACTTGGCATTCTCTCAACCAGCTTCATGAGGTAGTCCCCTGGAATGCATTTAAATTAACAGGTGTGCCTTAAAAGTTCATATGTGGAATGTCTTTCCTCAATGCATTGGAGCCAATCAGTTGTGGTGTGACCTGGGTAGGGGGGGTGTACAGAAGATAGCCCTATTTGATGAAAGACCAAGTCCATATTATGGCAAGAACAGTTCAAATAAGCAAAGAAACGACAGTCCATTACTATTAAGACATGAAGGTCAGTGAACTTCGAAAGTTTATTCAAGTGCATTTGCAAAAACCATCAAGCGCTATGATGAAACTGGCTCTCATGAGGACCGCCACAGAAATGGAAGACCCAGAGTTACCTCTGCTGCAGAGGATAAGTTCATTACAGTTACCAGCCTCAGAAAGTGCAGCCCAAATAAATGCTTCACAGAGTTCAAGTAAGACGCATCTCAACATCAACTGTTCAGAGGAGACTGTGTGAATCAGACCTTCATGGTCGAAATGCTGCAAAGAAATCACTACTAAAGGACACCAATAAGAAGAACAGACTTGCTTGGGCCAAGAGACACGAGCAATGGACATTAGACCGGTGGAAATCTGTCCTTTGGTCTGGAGTACAAATGTGAGATGCACTACCGTTCTAGAACTTTTGACCGGCATTTAACCCCTTTTTTGGTTAGACACCAAACTACCTTCATACTTCTATTTATTTTTGAAACCGGTACCAGTTACATTCAGACGAGTCCTGTGACACTTGTGGAGGTCGTTGAGCACCTCACGAGATCCTCCATAGAGTGGTCATAATAGTTTGTAGGTGAAACCATTTAGACGCTACAGACATTTACTTGAGAAGACTGACTGGTTGCATTACTGCCTGGTATTGCAACTGCTCGGCATCTGACCGGAAGGTGCTACAGAGGGTAGTGCGTACGGCCCAGTACATCACTGGGGACAAGCTCCCTGACATCCAGGACCTATATACTAGGCGGTGTCAGAGAATGGCCCAACAAATTGTCAGACTCCAGTCACCCAAGTCATAGACTGTTCTCTCTGCTTCCGCATGGCAAGCAGTACCGGAGCACCAAGTCTAGGAACAATAGGCTTCTTTCAGCTTCTACTCCCAAGCCATAAGACTGCTGAACAACTAAACTCATCAAATGGCCACCGAGACTATTTACCCAGACTATTTACATAGTCACTTTACAAATGACCTTGATTAACCTGTACCCCCGCACATTGACTTGGTACCGGTACCCATTGTGTATATTGCCTCATAATTGTTATGTAATCAATGTTGATTTTTACTTTTAGTTTATTTAGTAAATATTTGTATTAACTCTTTCTTGAACTGCATTGTTGGTTAAGGGCGTGTAAGTCATCATTTCACAGTAAGGTCTACACCTGTTGTATTTGGCGCATGTGACGTTTGATTTGAAGACCAATTTTCAGGATGTCTGAAAAACACAGCTTTGCCACCTTTCACCGCAGATACAGAAGTGCGTTACTGGAAGATGAGGTGGATTGAGACGCATGCAATGCAAAACAACTGATATCTCTTGCTTCAACTGACTGATTTGATGGGGATTTTTTGTTGTTATGTAACTTAGATTGATGAAGCAGTGTGTTAGTCGACTAGGGGGTTTGCAAACGTCTGTCTTATGTAACCATGCCAAACGTAACATATCATACTAATGTGAGTGACCCAGATTTACATTTACTATGGTACGTCTAGGCTATGAGACCAGGCTGTGTCTGTAGAACTGAGCAGAGGTCTGAGGGAGTGAAAGAGAGAGAGGATTGGGGTGTTACTGTAAACCATTCACTGAGTGCTCAGGGTGTCTAGCACTTAGGCTGCTGCTAATGGTGGGTTTGGGTCCTTTCCAAGGTAAAACTACAGTAATCATACTGTTCTGAGTCTGATAATGAGGTGCAATGATTGCTAAGTATTTAGCCTGAAATCAGGGTTTGAGATGGATTGAAATAGATTGGAACTTTCACACTTGTTGTTCTACAGTATAGTTTTACAGTTTTAGACAGGCTTGAACAATGGCTGTAGACTCAACAGCAGACCACCCGACTCATAGGCTATAGCACCCCCTGGAGCCAGACTACTATAACACCCCCTGGAGCCAGACTACTATAGCACCCCCTGGAGTGGAGAGATGTAACCTCTCACTGTATGTAATTAAAGGCACGGCTATGCTATCGTCATCAGCATGACAGCATTGATTTTTCTCACTAAAGGATTGGCCAATAAGTGCTGATGTAGCCATAACAAAGCTGCATCATTATCACTGGAGCAGTCAACCAATCCCAAGAATGAAGAGCCAATAATTATCATTCTCTTCAAAATATGTATTTTTACATTTTTTTGTCAAGTAATTTTTATAGTGCATTTTTATAATCTATTCAGCGGACAAGATGGATATTTCAAGAAAGAGTATATTTAGTTAACAATGGGATCTCGGCCCCAGCTGGTCTGTGAAGTAGTGTTGAATGGTTATTAACAGCTCCCGTGTCTTTTCAATAGTTCTATAATGTGCTCTGACTAATGAGCGTGGTGATTGAGACTGCACGGCCGTGTCCTCCAATCCCAACTCGCATCAGAACTGTAAACTCCTATTAAATCCCTCTCACCCTTCTGTAACCACCTTGGAATAATTGTTTTCTGTTTGCAGAGATGCTTCCTGCTATTCACAGGACCTATTCATGTTTTAACAGGACGCCATCTTTCTGTCTTCATCATTTTTTGATGAGAAGGCTGTTTTTCAGTGTGAGGGTTGAAGGAAAGGGCTTGTGTGAGATTAGATTGATAACAACTTCAAAGGAAGATGATGGTTCAGATTCACTGTCCAAATAGGATTTCATTAAACTTTTGTCATCCTGAACACAAAAATAACCTTCAAACAACATAGCAGCCTTTTAGGGGGAATTGAGAAGGAGATGCTAATGCATGATAAGGATCTACTAATGGTCCACCCTGTGGGCTTCCTAACCATTAATGAGTCTCTAGGGCTGCAGTGTGGTGAGTGGAAAGGACTCAATGCAATTAATGGAAACGACTAAAACGCTTGTTTTAAAAATAGCTTTAAGAAGTAAATTGAAACCAAGCCAATGTCAGTCAGACAAGCCCCCCCCCCCCCAAGCTATGGTGGGCTGTTGCAAATAGTTCTTCTGACTAACTGCAGTTCTATGATCTACGCCTTCACAATAATATCTTGTCACTATCTTATTGAAGCAAGTCTTATCAGAATCATATCTCATCAGAATCCAACCATGTCAACAGGCAATAAACACATTCAGCCTGTTCTGCTAAACAGACCATTAGGCTACTGAAATGTGTGTACAATTCTGGCCCTAACTGGGCATGAATGAGAGGGCTAAAGGTGTGTAAGTCAGGGTTATTTCAGGGAGTTATTTAGGCCAGACAGGGTTGGGCTATTTGCTTGCAGGGTGCTCACTTCGCCCTAGGAAGTTAACACTTGTCTTGGCCAGCCAGAGCAGAGTAGTAATCTACAGATGGCTGTTTAAAGCCCCTATCTGAGCCCGCTCCATATCATAAGGACCCTGTTGCCAGTGGAAACGGCACATCAACCAAGGACGTGCGTGGGAGCCAACAAACGCTGGACACCACAGCCTCTCTGTGAGAACAGGGGTGTATTTACTGGGAACCAAATGTAAGTAAATGGGACGAAACAGAGTGGAACCTACCTTCATTCACCAATAGAGACTTGTTTTTGTTTCAACGCTTTACTATGGTTCGCAACAGTGTGCATTAATGCATACACCTGTTTGCTACAGTATCATTTAAATTCCTCATACGTGTTCCAGCTGAAGGTCTGAAGTGGAATTCTTCACAGGATTGTTTGTGGTGAAAAGTGGTTGAGAAAATGAACAGATGTCCTTTCACTTGATAAGGAACAGTTTCAGTGGTTGTCATGAACACCAGTCAACACTTCATGTTTACACGTCACGCTTCATGTCAGACCCCTAGAAAACACCTTACACAGATCTTTAGATTTTTTTCTAACTCTGCACGGCAAAATGGTACGCCAACTATAGACTTGGATTTGGTTGACTGTGTGGTAGCCTACAATCCCAACCAACAGAAGCTTTGCTTGCTCCAGATGGGGAGCATGTGGAGTGTTGTATTTGTCTCCCACAGCCCTCCTTATCCATTACAGCTCCACAATACCCACTTGTTTCCCACAAAGGGAATCATGTCTTACTGTTTATCAATCAACATATTATATTCTGTTCACAGGATTACACGCACAGCATAATGGATCTACACAGTGTACAAACATTAGGAACACCTGCTCTTTCCATGGCATAGCCTGACCAGGTGAATGCTATGATTGATGTCACCTGTTAAATTCACTTCAATGAGAGTAGATGAAGGGGAGGAGACAGGTTAAAGGATGTTTAAGCATTGACACATGGTGTATGTGAGCCATTCAGAGGGTGATTGGGCAAGACAATATTTAAGTGCATTTGAACAGGGTATGGTAGTAGGTGCCAGGCGCACCGATTTGTGTCAAGAACTGCAAAGCTCCTGGGATTTTTGCGCTCAACTGTTTCTCATGTGTATCAAGAATGGTCCACCAAGCCTCCCCAGTGGCGCAGTGGTCTAAAACACTGTATCACAATATTGTGGCATCACTACAGCCTGGGGTTTGATGCGGTGCACAATTAGCCCAGCGTTGTCCGTATTAGGGAAGGGTTTGGCCGGAGCGGGGGCTTTACTTGGCTCATCGTGCTCTCGTGACTCCTTGTGGCGTGGTGGGCGCTTGCAGGCTGACTTCGGTCGTCAGGTGAACTGTGTTTCCTCCAACACATTGGTGTGGGTGGCTGTTAAGAAGTGTGGTTTGGCGGGTCATGTTTCGGAGGATGCATGACTCGACCTTCGCCTCTCCCGAGACCGTTGGGGAGTTGCAGCGATGAAACAAGATCGTAATCACAAAATTGGGGAGAAAAAGGGGTTCCATTTTAAACCAATAAAAGTAACAATAATTGTCCACCACCCAACTTGACACAACTGTGGGAAGCATTGGAGTCACCATGGGCCAACATCCCTGTGCAACACTTTCAACACCTTATGTAGAGTCCAGGAACTGGCAAGTTGAGGTTGTTCTGAGGGCATAAGGGGGGTGCAACTCAATATTAGTAAGGTGTTCTTAATGTTTGTACTCTATATTTCATGGACTGTCTGCTTATATCTTAGCCACTAGATGGCAGTATGGGCTCTTCACTCCCTCAGCCAAGTCTATTTGAATTTCCATTTTAAAAGTCAAAGACATCCCTTGAAATGTGCTCTGATCTGCTTTGCTTCTAACATTTTCCTGTGTGCCAGTCTGAGAGAGACTGAATGTGGAAGGTGATGCTTGGGCATGTAACAGATGCCCTCCTTCACATCATCAAATATACATTTGGGGCGGCAGGTAACATAGTGGTTCGAGCGTTGGACTAGTAACCGAAAGGTTGCTCGATCGAATCCCCGAGCTGACAAGGTAAAAATCTAGCGTTCTGCCCCTGACCATTGTTTCTAGGCCAGCATTGTAAATAAGTATTTGTTCTGACTTGCCTAGTTAAATAAAATAAAAATAAAATAATAATAAATGTTTAAAAAAAATATATATATATATAATATATGATGAGATTACTGTACCTGTTGAGCAATAGACAAATGTTCATGGCTCATAAATACATGTAAACAAACAAACAGGAAGCATTGGTTGAATATGATCCAGATTACCCAATTTATAGTTACATTCAAAATATAATGCAGAGGTAGGCTATCTGAGCCCGCTCTGGCTTTCTGGCATAGCAACCCTCTTTCCATGTGATAAGGACACTGGTTGCCCGTGGAAACGGCACATCAACCAAGGATGTGCCCCAACCCCTTGGGAGCATGTTTTTGATTTGACACAGCTGATTCAAATAACCAACTATCAAGCTTTGATTATTTTAATCAGCTGTGTAGTGATAGGGCAAAAACCAAAATGTGCACGGGGAGAGGGAAACTCTGCTCCACTGGACAGCACAGCCTCTCTGTGGGAACAGGAGTGTATTCGCTTGGAACCAAATGGAAACAAATGGGGAGGGATCTACCTGAATTAGCCAAAAGAAACTGGTTCGAAACAGTTTGCTATGGTTCGTTACATAGTGCACTAATGCATGTACCCATTTGCTGCAGTATCATTTCATCACAGTAGATGTGTTCCAGCTAAAAGTCTGAAGTGGAATTCTTCATAAGGTTGTTTATTCTGGTGGAAAGTGGTTGAGAAACTGAACAGATGTCCATTAAATAAGGAACGACATTTCAGTGGTTGTCATGTAAACCAGTTTACACTTCAAGCTTACAAGAACACTTGACGGGTTATGTCAGACCCTTAGAAAAATCTGTTTATCTCTGCAAGGCAAAAATGTTATGCCAACTATAGACTCTGATTTGATGGATTGTGTGGTAGCCTACAATCCCAACCAACAGAAGCTTTGCTTGCTCCAGTGTGCATCAGCAGCACCAGTTACTTAATAAAAATACGCTCAATATTTTCAAATCAATTATTTATCAGTGGTTCTCATCTTACCTGTAGTTTCAACAAGTGACTATTGTGTCCTGTTGAGTCCCATCGAGTGTGCGTGTGCGTGCGGTCAGTCGGTGTAAACAGCCATTGATCCGTATGTGGAGTGTTGTATTTGTCTCCCACAGCCATCCTTATCGATCTGATTACAGCTCCACAATACCCACTTGTTTCCCACAAAGGGGATCATGTCTTACTGTTTATCAATCAATCCACAACAGCATCCCATTTCTGAGAAATTGTCCTTGGACTGTCAGACACTCATTGAAAACCCTGTCACAGGTGCAACACATGGCTGAGAATGAGATGGACAATGTATTGTTTTAGTGTGCAGGACACATCTCAAAAAGGAATATGGATGCGTTCCAAATGGTACCCTATTCCCTGTATACTGCACTATTTTGGACCAAGGCCCATAGGGATATACTGTAGGGTGTTATTTGGGACAGCCTGTGAGTTGTTTCAGTGCGCTGGCCACATTTTGAAAATAAATTGCATTCTGATGCAATCTGTTCTCTGCCCGCATTTTAGTAATTAGAAAATCATATTAAATGGATTAAGCAGTGGCTGGCTCTTGGCGGTGATAATATCTTATTATGGCTATGAAATGTATCTTTAATCACATGGTGATAGGACAGTCACATGGCTGGGGCTGTACAGGGGACACAGATCAATAGGAGTCGTTCTAGTCTGTTTTGGTAATGGCGGTGTGGAGATGCTGCTGAATCGATGATACACTCATCCACTGCACCGGGGGAGTACGGGGAATGCTCAGCGTCATACCGTGTTTACAAGTGTTTACATAGATGTGTGTAACGTATATTCCCCTATTATATTCTGTTCTCGGGATTATACACACAGCATAGCGCATGCATTCCATAGCCTACCTGCTTATTTCAGCCACCTTCACTCCCTCAGCCAAGTCTATTTGAATTTCCATTGACGTTTCAGAAGTTGAAAACCTAATCCCTGGAAAATGGCTCTGATTTGCTTTGCTTCTAACATTTCCTGTGTGACAGCCAGAGAGAGACTGAATGTGGAAGGTGTTGCTTGGGCATCAGTCAACACCAAGTGTGCGGATGGCCTCTTACTGAGAGGGCTTGTAATAGAGACCTTCCTTCACATCATCAAATATACATGATGAGATTACCTGTTGAGCAATAGGTAAGTATTCATGGCTCAAATACAGGTAAACGGAACAAACAGCAGTCATTGGTTGAATATGATCCAGGTGTCCCAACTGAAAGCCTACCTTTGCTTTATATTTGGAATGTTACAGTACAGCCTTCCTTTCTGAGTCGGTGCTCCACCCACCCTTTCAGAGAGATTTCACACCAGACCCGAGGTCCTTCAGAGGAGGAGAGAATGGATTTTCGCTTGAGTTTTCTGTTCTCGTTGGTTGTCTCTGAGAAGGAAAAGGTTAAACGCTCTGCCTGCAAAGAGCGAGCGAGAGAGAGCTGCATCTGTTGATTTAGCCAGGAGTCTGGCTGCTAGTGGCCAACGTGTTTCATGGATCAGTGGAGCGCGAGGGGAACATGCGTTGTGTTCAGTAGTGAGCACACACACAGACAGAGAGGATAAGAGCAATAGAGCCCACACCATGCCTGACACACAGGGACAAGGGCAGGCTTGTTGATATCGATGTAGTTGTGGGTATGCACTTTGTCTATGTGGTTGACTGTTACTTCTGTGTAGTGCTTCATTTTCTAATCTCCCTCGGGCTGTAATGACATGGTGTTAAATATGAGCAGCTTGTGTTAACAGTATGGATTACTCCCTGAAAGCAATTTGCATAGTGTGCAGCAGTGAAACTTTTGTACCTCCAAGTACACAATAAGATCCAATGGTGTCTCTCTCTCACTCTCGCTTCTCTCTCGCCTCTCTCTCGCCTCTCTCTCTCGCCAGCCTCTCTCTCTCTACTCTAGCCTCTCTCTCTGCTCTTCTCTTTTTGCCTCGTTCGCTCACTCTCTTCCACACACTCAATTCTTCTCTCTGTCCCACCTACCTCTTTTCTCCTTCATCTCTCCCTCGATAGATTGGTCACTTTAGATGGATCGTGCACTGGGATGATTCTATCTCTAAACCAATCAGGTCTAGATTGACCTATCCAGCATACCGCCACATACACCTCAGCTGTACCCCTCACAGCTCCCTGACAGAGACAGCAGTGTGTGGGTCTGGGAGAGAGAGAGTCCTTAGAGCCTGCCAGAGTAGAACTCAGTGGAGTGAGAATCCGTTAGTTGGCAGCAGCACAGACGAGGCAGATGCAGATCTGTGATGAGAGTTCTGGAGGAAAGGCAGAGATTCAAGAGGGAGGAAGGTGGAAAGAAAATGGATGCCTGTGAAAACTCTGGCACCGTTTCGTCCTGTTGGTGTGGATTAAAATGGAGCTGCCGTGTGACTGCTGTTCTGGGGTTAGTGTATGGCTGTACTGTTAATGATCCCCTTTGTCACTTCTAATCTCAACGGATTAGTGCACTGAGACTCAGCCCTCTCTCTCTCCCTCTCTCTCTTTCTCTCTCTCTCTCCCACTGGAGGAAAGTCAAGGATAGAAGCAGACAGGCATCAGGAGGGGAATAAGGACTTGAATAACACATCACTATGCAAAGCCAGTAGCAAGTGGACACACACACACACACACACATACACACCTTTGAGACAACTCTGCCTCTCTGCACCTCATGTTGTTATGGATGCATGTCATGGACCCTGTCTATCTACCTCTGTGAGTGAGGCTCCACAGGGGAGAGGCAGACAGACATCCCTGAGAGGAAGCAACCTTGACAGGGCTCTTTCTGAATTCAGACGTTGACTGAAGGCACTGTCTTTTCCCCACTACTAAGCCTCAGGGCTTTTTGGCCCAGAGATCTCCACTCCTGCACTTGAATAAAGCCATGTCACAGCTAAGGGCCTCGAACAGTCCAAACAGGGCCCTGGCTGTCAGAGTCCATGCTTAGCAAGAGACCCTGTGTTCATTAGGATATAGTGGAGCTGATGAGGACAAGTTGAATATCCAAGGACAGGACAGCAATGTAGCGTGTTTTTCATTCTGTAACCATTTACATGTGTGTTTTCCACACGGTTTGATCTCCCTATACTGTAGAACTTGATAAACCATACACTTTAGGTCATTGTCTGTTTTTGCATCAAGAAGACACATACACACACACACACACACCCTCTTATCTGTCTCTACACATTTTTTTTCTCATTCTGTGAAGATCTACAGGACGAAGTATTCCAAAAACAACAAATGGGAAGCAACTGATTATTTATTTTTCTGGATAATGAAAAGGGAAAATTGAGTCTGGAACCTCCGACAGCAGGTCTGTAAGGATTCATCTCAATTCAGTCATCAGTAGGTACATAATGGTGAAGATTCCCTGCTAGACGAGTGGGAAGAGGAGGAGGAGAGGCTGAGCCAACATAATCACACAGAGAGATCAATCTGACACAGCATAGCAACCAAGCAGCCTTGGTAAATAACAAACGTAGCCGCAAAAGTGTGTTCACACGTTGAAGCTATACATTCCTGGGCTTTCTTGTCTGGATGGAGAGAGAATTCCGCCCCGGTGAAGCACTAGCCTTGTGAAAAATAGATATTCATTTACTATGGCTCATATTGGCTCGTTCTATTGATAAATGACAGGATTGAACAGAGAAATGTCACCCTCAGCACCTCTCCATTTTGGGGACATAGGCCGCCAGTTGCAGAGGGGACGAGTGGGGGTGACTTTGCCTTGAGACTGCAGCATGTGTGGGGCTCCTCCCAATACTGAAGGCCTCTGTGACTGTTATGAATGTTTGTGCTGGACGATGTATGCGCCGGTGGGTAATTAATTAGCCCGGCGTGTGTTATCTGCACACACACAGGGACCAGGGCCCTGACACTCAAGGGGAGAGAGATCTGTCATCCCTCCCTCCCTCCCTCTCTCTCCCTCCTCCTGTGTGGGCCTGAGACATGGGGATTGTGGCTGCGAGGGGAATGCATAATCATTCACACACACACACACACACACAGTCATCCTTGTGTGTGAGAGTGCCTTTGGTCCCACATTCTGCAGAGTTTACTTTCCCTCGCCTTGTCTGTACTTTCCCTTGTTCCCCTCAGAAACTCCTGAGACACCAGTCACCAGTCCATGCTGTCCTCTCTTCTCTCTCGGACACAAAGTTGAGGCAATCTCTATTTTGAAGTGTGGGAGAAACCACGGGACTATGATTACATTTCCAATATAAGCAGGCAGTATTTGGACTGTCCACTTTGAGGTGCTGCGACAGAGTGGCTATATGGGGAATGGAACATATATGACCAGGGCCCGCTACCATTATAACCTAGACAGCTGTCAGATGTGGACGTTAACAAGCAAGATCTGAGACGGAAAGATAATGGTGGAGAAAGGTCAAGAGGAGTTATTTTCGTATAGAGGGAGGGGATTCTATACGTTATGCAAAGACAGAATACTATAAAGGCAGGACTCTGTGATTAGAGAATTTAGCTTTTTCCATGGAATGGCTCTGCTCTGTTACTCTGTAGTAGTCTAAACTGAATCTACAAGCTCCGGTATCTGTGCAAATATTTGACTCAATATTTTCCACAACAGAAGTAGTAAATGTTCTTCTTCGCGATTGGCTGATCCCTCCTGATGACCTGGTTGGACATGACTCCAACAGGGTCAGCAGGAGGGATCAGTCAATGAAGTTGAAAGTCCCGCCCAGTTAACTACATTGAAATGGTGGAAGCCCTCAATGGCACTGCTCATATTGATACTGCCTTCTGGCCACTAGAGGCCTCTATTACTCTCTGTGTTACAGCCACACACATTGTTTCATAGCTCATCTTTTATGCATGGCGCTCGGCCAGTCTCGACCATCACTCTCACCCCTTATTGTTTATGAGAGTGAAATGGCTCTGAATGAGGGTGGAGGAGGGAGAAGTTATTGCGATGGCACACTTTGCTCTAAGAGAGCTCTTTAGAAGTGGACTGAAGTGGAAACAGGCACTCAGGCAGACGGCCTACAGACCAACCTCTCCTCTCCTATCTCTGTGTTTCACGTCTGTGTTTTAGAGTCACAGATCCATGTGACCTTTGCAGGCTGTGTGGGTAATATCATGACATTTCCACCCATGGAGCTGAAATGGTTAGTCTGACCTTCTGCCGAGGCTAGATCATCAGCAGCAGCCGCCTCGCGAAGGGGCCGTTTGAAAGAACCACTTCCAATAGAAAGAGTCTGATAGCTGTAGCTCTTTTTGAGCAATTTGGAGCTGTCACTTTCACTGAGGTTAGGGATATTGATATAAACTACATCCATAGCAGCTGAGGTGAGAGAGACAAAGTTAATCACAGATAAAAACATCAGTACTATTCTGAAAGAGTGGACAACAACCCACAACACTCTTTCTGCTCCACTCTTACCCCTCTTCATGGAGAAACAGAGGAGGAGGAGAGACGTGATCAATGGTGGGGATAAACACAACAAGCTCTGAAGAGAGTGAAATAGAGAGAGAGAGAGAGTGAGGCACTGAAGCAGGTGGGCGAGAGGTGGCACTCAGAGGAGCCTATGAAAGGCCACTCTAGTGAGAGGCAGGTGAGGCGAGTGCACTGCTCAGAACCCCTTGACATGCTCGTAATCTCCCTCTCTCTTCCTGTCAATAGTTCAGGGGGATAAACTCAGATGATGGTGAAGTGAGTTCATCAGGGACTGAAACATAAACCGTATTTTGAGAGCATACCTCAGGACCGACAACAACCCAAAACGTTAATGCTGGTCAGTTTTTATCTTAATTAACCTCTCTCTGATAAACAACCCTACACAATGAATAGGAGGAAGAAACAGAAGAAGAGCGATGTGAGAAATGGTGGGAACGAACACAGCAAGCTAGAGAGAGGTGAGAGAGGGAGAGACAATGTGACAATGTGACAAGTGAGGCATGAACTCAGGTGGGAGAGAGGTGGTACTTAGAGAGGGGGCCATGAAACTCCACTCAAGTAAGAAGCAGCCAGTTGAGTGCTCAGGACCCCATACCCTGCATACCCCACCCGCCCTCTCTCTCCCCCACGCTCTCTTTATCCTTCTGAAACGCCAGTTACGGCCTGTCTGAGTGCTGTTCGTCTAGAGCTGGAGCTAACACATACTCACTGGCTTGACTGGACTCACCTGCAAAGTGCTGCTGTTCTCCACGTTAAAACACTCTCCTAACATGTCTGGCTTTGGGACAGTCAACACACCACAGCATAATGCTTATGTAACAAATAAGGAAAAATAACAGAGAATTCAGGGGCTGTGACAGATTCATGATTGTAAGGTTACACTGATGGTGGTGACAGCAGTCTGTCGCTTAGACACTGCCCTCCGCAGGTTGGGAAGACTCACTGCAGCTGGGGTAACCAGCATCATACACACCATCTTTTCAACTCGGCCCCTTAGCAGTATGACTCATCTGCGGATTACAAGATGACAGGGAACTTGCATGGCCAGTTGAATGCATTGGAACACCGATCTTGATATTGGATGTCCTGTGTTTTGTACTACCCTGCTGCAGCAGCCAGACTCTCTCATCTGGATTTACAACAAGTGCCGTATACATTTACAGCTTGCTAGCATTTAGAGTAACTTCACAGCCTCATCTTCCCTTTGATCATCCCAGAGTAATGTGTACTGAACCCTCACATCCAGACGTATATGGTTACAAAAAAGCAGAGGATTCTTCATTGAAAATGGATACCACATAGCTCGACACTTAATTCTGGCTTCTTTTATACAACACATAGAGAGAGGACTTCAGAACCCCTTTAGACAACAATTTGAGAGCTCTTTATTTTGGCAGCATTCCTAGTTATTGGTTTGGTATTCATTGGTATTCCTTCTCTGCAGTTGTTGTTGTTGACTGAAGAGAGAACCATTTCCCCACAGAGTGCCTGCCTCTCCTGTATTCTTGCAAACAAACAGTGGGGTGGGGGGGGCTCTCCCTATTACCTCAAGCCACTGCTTTGTTACATATACTTAAATTCTCTTTGTAGCTCAAATGAGGGAGGTCTCTTGGAAGCCTCTGCTGTTCAGAGCTGGGTTCAAATAGTATTTCAAAAACATAAACTCTCGTTGATTGAACTTGCCTGGAGAAATGGGACCAGGAAAAATGGTCTCATAAGTCTAAACCACGCCCGTCTGGCGCTCCACGCCCGTCTGGCGCTCCACGCAGGCTTAAGCACATGCTCAAAGTATATGGAGCATTTCAAGCAGTGTTTGAACCCAGGTCTGCTGCTTTTTGCCACCAATTACATGTCCATCTCCTCATTAGTCTGTGTGTTGGTTAGTGTTTACCTCTTTGTTAACGTTATCACAGTGTTTAATTAATGAAAGATTGTAGGGTTTGTCGGAAGCTATTTCAATTATCCAGTGTGTTTGCTTTTCGACGTGTCTCCGGCAGTTTAATAGTTCGTTTCTGATTTGAGATGCCTGCAAACTGGATGATGGGGTGGAACTGTCTGCAGATCTGTTTGCCAACTGGACCACATGATGAAATATTACAAATCAAATCAAAATATTGGTGGCGTGCACATATTTGCAGATGTCATCACATGTGCAGCGAAATGTTTTGTGTTTCTAGCTCCTAAAGTGCAGTAAATAACGAGCAATACAAACACAATCCCCAAAATATAAAGAAAGAAATGAAGAAATATCAGAATGAGCAATGTATATGTACACTGAGTGTCCATGATAGACTGACCAGACGAATCAAATCAAATCAAATCGGAGTCATTAAAACTCGCTTTTCAACCACTCCGCAAATTTCTTGTTAACAAACTATAGTTTTGGGAAATTGGTTAGGACATCTACTTTGTGCATGACACAAGTCATTTTTCCAACAATTGTTTACAGACAGATTATTTCACTTAATCACAATTCCAGTGGGTCAGAAATGTACATACACTAAGTTGACTGAGCCTTGAAACAGCTTGGAAAATTCCAGAAAATTGTCATAGCTTTAGAAGATTCTGATAGGCTAACTGACATCATTTGAGTCAATTGGAGTTGTACCTGTGAATGTATTTCAAGGCCTACCTTCAAACTCAGTGCCTCTCTGCTTGACATCATGGGAAAATCCAAATAAATCAGCCAAGACCTCAAAAAAAATGTGTAGACCTCCACAAGTCTGATTCATTTCAATTTCCAAACGCCTTAAGGTACCACGTTCATCTGTAAAACAATAGTATGCAAGTATAAACACCATAGGACCACGCAGCCGTCAGGAAGGAGACGCGTTCTGTCTCCTAGAGATGAACGTACTGGGGGGAAAGTGCAAATCAATCCCAGAACAACAGCAAAGGACATTGTGAAGATGCTGGAGGAAACCGGTACAAAAGTATCAATATATACAGTAAAACGAGTCCTATATTGACATAACCTGAAAGGCCGCTCACAAGGAGGAAGCCACTGCTCCAAAACTGTCATAAATAAGCCAGACTACGGTTTGCAACTGCACATGGGGACAAAGATTGTACTTTTCTGGTTTGATGAAACAAAAATAGAACTGTGTGGCCATAATGACAATCGTTATGTTTGGAGGGAAAAGGGGGGAGGCTTGCAAGCCGAAGAACACCATCCCAACCGTGAAGGAAGGGGGTGGCAGCATAATGTTGTGGGGTTGCTTAGCTGCAGGAGGGACTGGTGCACTTCACAAAATAGATCATGAGGTAGGACAATTATGTGGATATATTGAAGCAACATCTCAAGATATCAGTCAGGAAGTTAAAACCTGGTCGCAAATGGGTCTTCCAAATGGACAATAACCCCAAGCATACTTCCAAAGTTGTGGCGACATGGCTTAAGGACAACAAAGTAAAGGTATTGGAGTGGCCATCACAAAGCCCTGACCTCAATCCTATAGAAATTGTGGGCAGAACTGAAAAAGCGTGTGTGAGCAAGGAGGCCTACAAACCTGACTCAGTTACACCAGCTCTGTCAGGAGGAATGGGCCAAAATTCACCCAACTTATTGTGGGAAGCTTGTGGAAGGCTATCCAAAACGTTTGACCCAAGTTAAACAATTTAAAGGCAATGATACCAAATATTAATTGAGTGTATGGACATTTCTGACCCACTGGGAATGTGATCAAAGAAATAAAAGCTGAAATAAATAATTCTCTCTACTATTATTCTGACATGTCACATTCTTAAAATAAAGTGGTGATCCTAACTGACCTAAGACAGGGATTTTCCTAGGTTTAAATGTAATTGGCTAAGGTGTATGTAAACTTCTGACTTAAACTGTACATGTAGGTAGACTTAAAATGACTATGCATAGATAATAACAACAGAGAGTAGCAGTGGTGTAAATAGTCTGGATGGCCATTTGATTAGCTGTTCAGGAGTCTTATGGCTTGGGGGCAGAAGCTGTTTAGAAGCCTCTTGGACCTAGACTTGGCGCTCTGGTACCGCTTGCCATGTAGCAGAGAGAACAGTCTATGACTAGGGTGTCTGGAGTATTTGACCGTTTTTAGGGCCTTCCTCTGACACCGCCTGGTATAAAGGTCCTGTATGGCAGGAAGCTTGGCCCCAGTGATGTACTGGGCCGTATGCACTACCCTCTGTAGTACCTTGCAGTCGGAGGCCGAGTAGTTGCCATACCAGGCAGTGATGCAACCCATAAGGATGGTGCAGCTATAAAACCGTTTGAGGATCTGAGGACCTATGCCAAATCTTTTCAGTCTCCTGAGGGTGAATAGGTTTTGTTGTGCCCTCTTCATGACTGTCTTGGTGTGCTTGGACCATGTTAGTTTGTTGGTGATGTGGACGCCAAGGAACTTGAAGCTCTCAACCTGCTCCACTATAGCCCCATCGGTGAGAATGGGGGCATGATCTGTCTTCCTTTTCCTGTAGTCCACAATTATCTTCTTTTGTCTTGATCACGTTGAGGGAGAGGTTGTTGTCCTAGGCTGTCTCATCATTGTTGGTGATCAGGCCTACCACTGTTGTGTGGGAACTTAATGATGGTGTTGGAGCCGTGCCTATTAGTGTAGTCACGAGTGAACAGGGATTACAGAAGGGGACTGAGCACGCACCCCTGAGGGGCCCCCATGTTGAGGATTAGTACGGCGGATGTGTTGTTACCTACCCTTATAACTTGGGGCCGGCCCTTCAGGAAGTCCAGGATCCAGTTGCAGAGGGGGTGTTTAGTCCCAGGGCCCTTAGCTTAGTGATGAGCTTTGCAGGCACTATGGTTTTGAACGCTGAACTGTAGTCAATGAACAGCATTCTCACATAGGTGTTCCTTTTGTTGTTGGTGCGGTATGCAAATTGTTAGTCATTTTGGCAGGCGGTAGTTATGTAGGAAGGTTACCTTAGTGTTCTTGGGTACAGGGACTATGTTGTTTCTGCTTGAAACATGTTGGTATTACAGACTCAGACAGGGATAGGTTGAAAATGTCAGTGAATACACTTGCCAGTTGGTCAGCGCATGGTCAGAGTACACGTCCTGGTACACGTCCTGGTACCTAGTCACATCGGCTGCGGAGAGCGTGATCACACAGTCGTCCGGAGCAGCTGATGCTCTCATTCATGTTTCAGTGTTACTTGCCTCGAGCTCTCAGCATTTGAGCATTTAAGCCTGTTTGATGGTTTGTCAGAGGGCAGCAAGATTTCTCAGCTGTGCTTTCATTTGTAGGCTGCTAATAATTTGCAGCAGCTACCTTTTTAGCTCCATTAGCTCGTCTGGTAGGCGTGTGTCACTAGGCAGCTTAGTCCTGTTTTAGGCATGTTCCAGTCTGTGATAGCAAAACAGTCCTGTGATGTGGTGTTTAGCATCTGCTTCATCTGACCACTTTTTTTATAGAAGAGTCACTTGTGCTTCTTGCTTTAATTTTTGCTTGTAAGCAGGAATCAGTAGGATGGTCAGATTTGCCAAATGGAGGGCGAGGGAGAGCTTTGTACGCGTCTCTGAATCCAGGTGAAAGATATGATCACTTATTGATGTCACTTGTTAAATCCACTATTTTGATTGTGTCAGAAACTGCAACATTGATGGGTTTTTAACACAACAGTTTCACATGTCGCGTGTCACGAATGGTCCACCACCCAAAGGACGTCCAGCCAATTAAACACAACTGTGGGAAGCATTGGAGTCAACATGCGCCAGCATCCCTGTGGAATGTTTTCGACACCTTGTTGAGTCAATAACCCAACGAATTGAGGCTGTTCTGAGGGCAAAAGGTGATGCCACTATTGGCATATATACAGTGCATTAGGAAAGCATTCAGATCCCTTGACTTTCTCCACATCTTATTCTAAAAAAAATAATAATACTCTTCATCAATCTACACACAATAACCTATAATGACAAATAAAAAACAGGTTTCAGAAATGTTATTTTAAAAAATGTATTAAAAAAAACGGAAATATCACATTTAAATAAATATTCAGACCCTTTACTCAGTACTTTGATGAAGCATCTTTGGCTTCATCAAGCCAAGGGTGCTTCATACAGTCTTGAGTCTTATTGGGTATAATGCTACAAGCTTGGCACACCGGTATTTGGGGAATTTCTCCCATTCTTCTCTGCAGATCCTCTCAAGCTCTGTCAGGTGGGATGAGGAGCGTTGTTGCACAGTTATTTTCAGGTCTCTCCAGAGATGTTCGATTGGGTTCAAGTCTGGGCTCTGGCTGGGCCACTCAGTCTGAGGTCCTGAGCACTCTGGAGCAGATTTTCATCAAGGATCTCTCTGTACTTTGCTCCATTCATCTTTCCCTCGATCCTGACTGGTCTCCCAGTCCCTGCCGCTGAAAAACATCCCCACAGCAGGATGCTGTCACCACCATGCTTCACCATATGTATGGTGCCAGGTTTCCTCCAGACGTGACGCTTGGAATTCAGGCCAAAGAGTTCAATCTTGGTTTTATCAGAACAGAGAATCTTGTTTCTCATGGTCTGAGAGTTTTGGGTGCGTTTGGCAAACTCCAAGCAGGCTATCATGTGCTATTTACTGAGGAGTGGCTTCTGTCTGGCCACTCTCCCATAAAGGCCTGATTGGTGGAGTGCTGCAGAGATTTTTATTTTATT
Organism: Oncorhynchus masou masou; assembly: GCF_036934945.1. Lineage (NCBI taxonomy): Eukaryota > Metazoa > Chordata > Actinopteri > Salmoniformes > Salmonidae > Oncorhynchus > Oncorhynchus masou. The sequence goes on from NC_088238.1 coordinate 21,521,171, forward strand.
TTTATTTATTTTTCTGCAGAGATTATTGTCCTTCTGGAAGGTTCTCCCATCTCCACAGAGGACCTCTGGAGCTCTGTCAGAGTGACCATCGGGATCTTGGTCACCTCTCTGACCAAGGCCCTTTCCCCCCAATTGATCAGTTTGACCTGGCGGCCAGCTCTAGGAAGAGTCTTGGTGGTTCCAGACTTCTTCCATTTTAAGAATGATGGAGGCCCCTGTGTTCTTGTGGACCTTCAATGCTGCAGGCATTTTTTGGTACCCTTCCCCAGACCTGTGCCTCAACCGAATCCTGTCTCAGAGCTCTATGGACAATTCCATAAGAGTGTTATACAGTGCATTGGGAAAGCATTCAGACCCCTTGACTTTTGTTATGTTACAGTCTTTTTCTAAAATGTATTAAATCATTTTTTCCCTCATCAATCTACACACAATTCAGCATAATGTTTAGACATTTTAGATTTTTTTTTTGTATTAACTAAAATACAATATATGTATTCAGACATTTTGTTATGAGACTCGAAATTGAGCTCAGCTGCATCCTGTTTCCATTCATCATCCTCATGTCTCATGGCTTCATTTTTACTCTGTCAGCTGTGGGACCTTACATGTGTGCTTTTCCAAATAATATCCAATCAATTGGATTTAGCACAGGGAGACTCCAAAAACAAGTTGTAGAAACGTCTCAAGGATGATTAATGGAAAGAGGATGCAGTTGAGCTCAATTTCGAGTTTCATTACAGAAAGTCTGAATCCTTACAGTTGAAGTCGGAAGTTTACATACACCTTAGCCAAAAACATTTAAACTCAGTTTTTCATAAATTCCTGACATTTAAGAATGTGAAATGTCAGAATAATAGTAGAGAGTGATTTATTTCCGCTTTTATTTCTTTCATCACATTCCCAGTGGGTCAGAAGTTTACATACACTCAATTAGTATTTGGTAGCATTGCCTTTAAATCACTTAACTTGGGACAAACGTTTTGGGCAGCCTTCCACAAGGCCCATTCCTCCTGACAGAGCTGGTGTAACTGAGTCAGGTTTGAAGGCCTGCTTGCTCACACACGAAGGTTCAGTTCTGCCCACACATTTTCTATAGGGTTGAGGTCAGGGCTTTGTGATGGCCACTCCAATACCTTGACTTTGTTGTCCTTAAGCCATTTTGCCACAACTTTGGAAATATGCTTGGGGTCATTGTCCATTTGGAAGACCCATTTTCATCCAAGCTTTAACTTCCTGACTGATGTCTTGAGATGTTGTTTCAATATACCCACATTATTTTCCTAAATCATGATGCCATCTATTTTGTGAAGTGCACCAGTCCCTCCTGCAGCAAAGCACCCTCACAACATGATGCTGCTACCCCCGTTCTTCACGGTTGGGATGGTGTTCTTCACTTTTTCCTCCAATTATCATAATGGTCATCATGACCAAACAGATCTATTTTTGTTTCATCAGACCAGAGGACATTTCTCCAAAAAGTACAATCTTTGTCCCCATGTGCAGTTGCAAACCTTAGTCTGGCTTTTTTATGGCGGTTTTGGAGCAGTGGCTTCCTCCTTGCTGAGCGGCCTTTCAGGTTATGTCGATATTGGACTCGTTTTACTGTAGATATTGATACTTTTGTACCTGTTTCCTCCAGCATCTTCACAAGGTCCTTTGCTGTTGTTCTAGGATGGATTTGTACTTTTCGACCAAAATAAGTTAATCTCTAGGAGACAGAACGCGTTTCCTTCCTGAGCGGTATGACGGCTGTGTGGTCCAATGGTGTTTATACTTGCGTACTATTGTTTGTACAGATGAACGTGGTACCTTCAGGCATTTGGAAATTGCTCTCAAGGATGAACCAGACTTGTGGAGGTCTACAATTTTTCTCTGAGGTCTTGGCAATTTATTTGGATTTTCCCATGATGTCAAGCACTGAGACACTGAGTTTGAAGGTAGGCCTCGAAATACATCCACAGGTACACCTCCAATTGACTCAAATGATGTCAATTAGCCTATCAGAAGCTTCTAAATCCATGACATAATTTTCTAGAATTGTCCAAGCTGTTTAAAGGCACAGTCAACTCAGTGTATGTAAACTTCTGACCCACAGGAATTGTGATACAGTGAATTATAAGTGAAATAATCTGTCTGTAAACAATTGTTGGAAAAATTACTTGTGTCATACACAAAGTAGATGTCCTAACCGACTTGCCAAAACTATAGTTTGTTAACAAGACATTTGTGGAGTGGTTGAAAAATGAGTTTGAATGATTCCAACCTCCAACCGTCCGACTTCAACTGTATGTAACTAAAGTATGTTTTTTATTTTTTATAAATTTGCAAACATTTCTTAAAACCTATTATTGCTTTATCATTATGGTGTATTGTGTGTAGATTGATGAGGGGAAAAGATAATTTAATATATTTTAGAATAAGGCTGTAACGTAACAATATGTGGAAAAAGTCAATGGGTCTGAATACTTACCGTTATGCACTGTATATCACTGTGTATCAAATAGTGAGAATATGCAAGATTGTGTGTGTGTGTGTGTGTGTGTGTGTGTGTTTCAAATAGTGGATCCAGCCCCTAACAGTAGCAACTAATCCAAAATGTACCTAAACAGGTATTTAATCAATTAACATGTCACTCCAACGTAAATACCCACTTATCACTATTTTAAATATCAATGCCCAATACATTTCAATATCTCAGGACATAGTATCACAAACATTCAACTAATAAAAATGAACCCTCAACAGAAGATTTTAATTACTGAGCGGGCGCATCTGCTGGATGCCTATCCACACGGGACCAGTGAGCATACTCTAAGAATCAGTCCACAAACAAGCAATCCGTGGTTGGTGGTGAGTACAAGTCGTGGATACTATAGAGCTGTTACTTGCAAACATTAGAAAAAGTTAAAACGTTCTCTCTGGCTCAAAATGCAGCTAATTCAAATCGTTGACGAACGTGATCAAACACCTCGTTCCCATTACATAACCTGGCACAGGTATCCCTCGGCTAACCCGACCAGATGGCATTGATTATTTCCAGTAGCAAATTCTGCATCAGCCTATCAAAGATGTTAGACTTTATATCCATCAACCAATAGCATTTCTTAAGTCAACTTGGCCACCAAAGGGATATTTTAAACCTCCGATGGTTTACTTTTGTTCCAATTGGTCTGTCTCATGTGTAGAGTGCCAATATTGCATGACGCATCCTTGACTACGCTACTAGCTGCTAATGTTAGACAAAAGTAAAAAGGCAAATGTTCGCATGTATGACAAAATCCCACATTTTGCTCATCCATTTCACACACACATCCATGTGCTTTTACGAAAGAGAAAAAAAGAACGGAGGTCTATACAACATTTAAGTTAATCGTACATTGTAAAAGGTCGAAGAGATTTATGGATTTAGCAAATAACCATTATGTATCATTATTGTCACTGCTTCCAGGTGGCACACACTGCTAAAGCTGTTGACTCTAAAATGATAGTGCAAATTAACCGTGGGTACGAGTTAAGCATATTTGTTAAGGAAAACACTGTACACTGCTGGTCCTCAATGCTCGATTTAAATAATGCATGTCACAAAGTTCTATGTAATATATGTTTAGGATAATCAACGAGGGGCTATGCGTTATATGGAAAATAATGTACGACATGGAAGGTGTGTGCCACGACGCGTCTTTTTTCATTAGAATTATGCAGTTCCTCATTAAATGTATTCTTAATCTTCACTTTCAAGACTTTTCAACTCCTTTCTCAACACACTAACACAGTAAATGTAATTATACATTTTATAGGGGGGGGGGGGGACTCATGTGGGATTCCAATCCTTGCCCCAATCTGAGACAATAACTAGCCGCTCTACACTGTAAGCTATTTGAAGGTGTCGTTGGACTTCTGTTGAGGACACTTTCATGAACAAGTGTTGGATCACGTTCAACTGTTTTCACAAATATTATTGGCTGATACAGAATTTGTAACTACATATAATCACGGCCAGCTGTACAGGTTAACATAGGGCTCAATGTGCATTTTATATCATGGAAACAGTTAACGTGTAGCGTTTGATCACGTGCAACTACATCAACGATTTTAATTGGCTGATGTGCATTTTGAGACAGAGAAAAAGTTTTCACTTAATCTTTTTCTAATGTTCGCAAGTATGGCCTGGCAGAACATTAAACTAAATTATTTGGAAAGAATTGATGACCTTAGATTTGAGCATTTGTGGCTGCCATTTTCTAAAATCCTAATTTACCTCAAATATCTAATTTGTGTTACCATCATCATTGATGTTACCATCATCATTGATGTTACTATTCCTACTGGTGGCACAATGTTATCATAAGGGTAACAATTATTTAAAGTCCTGTAGATACCATATTAGTTTATTTAGAATGGTAAGACGTAAAATACCCAAATTCATTTAAATAAAAACAATCTAGAAAAATTCAGCAAATGTTCTCCCAAATGCTGTACCCAAATGCCACTGTAATTCAAGAAGCACCCATGAACGACTGCTCTCTAATGCGTATCATCAGTGTGTGTTACTGTACGTTCGTGCACATATGCATTGACCTTCACTTTGATCTTAGCAAATTCTTCACGTGAACTCCTCCAAAGCCCATGGGCTGTGATGCTGATTTGGAATGGGTCACACAAACTGATCTGATAGCAGTGCAGTCCTTAATGATGAAATATAGCCAATAAGAAAATTGACAGGAGATTATGGAAACGCAGAGAGAGACGAAAGAGAAATCTTAATTTATTTTGTTGGTCAAATATTTGGGGAAGCTTGGCTTCCTGTGGCATCCATGAATACACGCCACTGATAGCCTTGGGACGTATCATTGACCCTGTCCCACCCCATCCCAAGGGCATGACAAGGGTTGGCACAGATAGCAGATGCCATTTACCCATTGACACCCATAAACATTTAAAAAACACTTTCCCTGACAGCGTTCTCTCGAAATGGGCCACTTCAAATAGGTCTGTAATAAGCCAAGCACAGTTCTATCATTCCCTGACACATTTCTCCCCCTTCATTTACAAAATAACAGCATGAGCTGTTTATCCTACCCTGTCCGTGTCTGATATGTGTAAATGTCTTGACCAAACCCCCTGGTCTTCCATAGTAAGCTAAATATGATGTGGCTTCCCATGGTTCTGATTTGTGTGTGTGCGTGAGCGTGTGTGTATTACCAGGCTAGCGCTGCACATCATTACAGTGCAATATGTAAATGATCTTCCTCTGTCGCTCTGTCCTGCGTCTCTTCATTGTCATGATTACATTCTTCCTGTTATTCAATAGAAAATGCAGAGACAACAAAACAGCACTTTCCTAATGATATATCCAACCATCTAATGAAGCCCATAGGGGGAGGGCTGCTCACATCTATTCTCCCTGTTCAGTCTCTCACACTCAGCACCAGCCTCTCACACACAGTTTCTATGTCATTTCAGTGACAAAAATCTATGCGATGACATTGAATCAATGTGGAAAACTGATTAGATTTGCAAAAAGTCATCAACATAAGGTAATTTAGTCTTTTTTTAGCCAATGTTTAACCTAAATCCAATGACATGGTGAAATGTTTTGTTGATTTCAAGTTGAAATCACATTAGTTGACAACTGAACCAAATGTAAATCAAAACTCGAGGTTGAACTGACGTCTGTGCCCAGTGGGCAATCTCTATGAGCACTAAACTTCCACACTACACATCCATCAACAAATGATAGACGTTAGTCTACTCAGTACTGCTGAGGGTATGTGTGGTTAGTATAACAGTCAACAGCTGTAATCTCACACGACTCCCTCGTTCTTGGTGTGTGATGTGTATCTCCATCATAATCTCCATCCTCTCTGTTCAGCATGTGTGTCTTTCATTTGGGTCTCCTCTCTGCTGTTGGACGAGGCTGGTTATTGGGATGCGGGCGTTGCTACTAGCATTTGGGGTTTTACCTCTGATATTAGAGTTGTTTTCTCTTTGAGGAAAGAGGGGATCAAGTGGAGCAGTTTTTCCACGAGCGTGTGTGATGTCAGGGGAATTAGTCATGGCACTTTGAGGGCTATCGTTCTCCGAGCAGAAAGCAATCTGTCAGCATGGTATTAGGGAAGGATATTTCTCCCATAGCAGAGATCGGAGCGCACTGGGTATGCCTACATGAAAAAACAGTCACAGCAAATGGAGGGAAAGAGGGGGGGGGAGAGATAGAATGACAGAGGAAGAGAGCTATACAGAGATGCTTATTCAGTCAGTCTCTAGCTTGCAGCAATCCAGCCTGGCCTCAAAGACAAGGAATCATGTCATTTTCAAAATACTGTCTTATCTCCTGTAGTGAATGTAGAATCAAAGCGCTGACAAGATGTTACTATTGAGCTGAATGTCTGTCTCTCTTCCAGTGCTAGGTTGGCACTTTTAACTAGGCATTAGTGCCCGGCCAGCCTCAGATCACACTGTGTCTCTGAGGTAAGCCTACTGCCCTGGGGTACTCTGATAAGAGATTGGGTCTGCTGCATTCAGACCCATAATTCCGTGTTTTATTTCCTCAAACAATTTGTCTCTCCTTTGAGGGAATGTCCCCAAAGGTTCACACTGCAGGATTGTCTATGGTCAGCTCAGGTGACCGGATCTAGAAAGTGTACCGACCCTGTAAATGGTTTGTTAGGAGTGGTCCTGTAGTTTCATTACTTGTGGGCCATTACAGTCCATTCCAGACGTAGGATCTTAATTTGATCACCCTGTTGCATGAGAGGTTTAAAAAGGCTTATGAAGTTTGTCATCAACCCCTACATACTGTAAATGTCCATTAATTATAATCCACATAATAATTCAGGTTTACTGTTGCTGCAGGATTATTTTCCTGCTGTAGAAAACATGTTCAAATTAAGATCCTACATCTGTAGCTCACCCCAGTAATCGACTCTCCAAATGGCAATATGATTTGTGTTAGTGAATTTTGACATTTCCACAGTGAAAATGCAATACTTGTATATTGATGAATAGTCTGGATATTCGTCTTTAATAACCTATTGAGTTTATGAACATTTTGAGGTGGCCATTTTATTCAACAGTTGTACCAGCCTGTCTCTCCCTCTTGGGATCCTCAGCTTCGTTTCTGAGTTTATAGAGAGTGATAAAAGTGGAGAGGGCGAAGTCGGGACATAGACTGACAGTCCTGACGCCATCACCTTACCTGTCACCCTGAATGACGCAAACCTCCCTGACGCCATCACCTTACCTGTCGCCCTGAATGACGCCATCTTCCCGTCTCCCATCCTGTGAGCTCATTGGTAGACATGATGTGTGTTTTGGCTATGTGGCGAGGGTAGAGGAGGGTATCTGGGCCCTCACATCAGCCCGTCCAGATAAGAAAGCCGATGGTTACCTGAGAGGAAGGAGAAGGGACTAAAGTGATGACTGTCTATGTCATCCCTCTCTCTTTCCTCCTCCTTTTTATCCCTCCACCCCATTCCCCTGCCTGCAGGTAACATGGAAAGTCATCCTCAAACTTGCTCGGTTGTGGCCACCGGCACGGTATCGACCACTTTCCTATGTCCTTGTCTCACATTCGTTTGCTTAGTTTTATCTGGCCCTGTAGAGAAAGTTTCATCTTTACCTTATTGTCTGAGCGGAATCTTAAGTGGTTGACATCAGTGGCTCAGACAACGCTAGAGGCCTTTAGAGCTCATTCAATCTGAAAGATGATGGTATGATTTGACCTGAATGTAAACGAGCAGTCTGCTTTCCTGAGCTGCCAGTTATGCTTTAGGTGTGCTGTAGCGTAGCAACCCATGTCACATATCTCTTCAGTGAAATACTTGAAATGGACCCAAGGTGTCCCCCATATTTTCATCCTATTCAAACACAGAAGCACTTTCCTTCGTTGTTAGAAATGCCTCCCAATTTCTTTGGGAGCTTTTAGGGAGCTAGAGAGATCTGATAAGCACCTCCTCTTACACCAGCACTCAAGCCTTCCTGCTCTGGGCTACCCACAACCCCCTGGTGCCTGGCTAAATCAACATCATTTTAGGAATATAAACTCACAACTACTGACACACACACTCCAGTGTGTCTCGCAGCTTTTATATGGCTCTGTAAGTTTTCTGCCTTACACTGAAAAAGCCTTTGATCTTCCAATACCTCTATGATACATATTAGTAGTGATGACAGACGGATGATGTTCAGTATAAGTTCGTTGGAAGCCCAGGGCAGCTGCTCCTCTCTGAGTGTCTGGCGGTTAGGGCTGACGACGAGAGCCTTAAATCTTTCCTGGCGTCAGGGAATCTGTGATTATTCTTTACCTCTGGCCAGCCACATAAAACACATGGAGCAGTCACACATGCAGGAAAGGATCAGTAAAATCACAAAGAATATCATACTGTCACCCCCGGGTAGAAATGAGACGGTGGCCCCCGATCTTGGCGAATGCCTTGCATTAAGCCTGGGAAGAAAACACTTCAATTTGCTCAACTTGCCATTTGCTCAACGTACTGCAAGGCAAACATTTTGACTATATTCGCCCACACAGCTACAAGAATGCTCTTTCATGCTAGGTTTAGGACCTCATATTGAAGCTTACAGAGACCCCAGCTGATGTAAATAACAACCTTGCAATTATATATCGAAATCTCTAACACAATACATTCATTTGACTGGTTTTGGGACCTAACTTGCATAGCACATTTCTATGTGGTTTCTTCCTTCACAGACTCCATAAAATTATAATTTCTAAAATATTTGGTCAAATTATACATTTTGTGTATGGTATCCTAGAAACAAGAGTGGCTCAACTTGCATGTTTGGCTCAACATTCCCCACTGTGCCCTACAGTGCAGTCAGTGACAAAAACATGGATGGACAAAGTCACACACAATGAGCCACACTGGAGCCAATTCAGTAGCAAGTAAATTAGTACATCTCCTTTTGGGGAGGATTGTCTTCGACTTCAGAATAGCCTTTTGTCCTTCAGCACATCCTGTCACCTGTTGTAATATGTCCTGGTAGGAATCTCAATGCAGGTTGGTGTTAAATGTTGTCATGAATCTTGCCCTGGAGGCAGCTCTGCAAAGTCATCAAATCAGATTTTGTACCTAACCTTAACCCTAACCTACACTGCCACCCTAACATGTGGCGACAGTGCAGCCTAGTGGTTAGAGCATTGGACTAGTAACCGAAAGGTTGCAAGTTCAACTCCCCGAGCTGACAAGGTACAAAATCTGTCATTCTGCCCCTGAACAGGCAGTTAACCCACTATTCCTAGGCCGTCATTGAAAATAAGAATTTGTTCTTAACTGAGTTGCCTAGTAAAATAAAGATAAAAAAAAAAAAAACATAACCTTACATTTTTGTTTTCAAGATTTTTTACAATATAACCAATTTTGACGTTGCGGCTGGCCCATCTTGCAGAAATCGCTCAGTTCTGCCTCCAGGGGAAGATTCATGACAATAAACGTCAACTTGCAATCTCAACACTGGAATAAGAGGGTCTCTACAGCAGGGGTCACTGTTGAACTAGAGCATTCCTTCTCGACTCCACTCTCGCTGAGAGAATCTACCATGAACGAGGTTGGGAGAAGAAACGTGATTTAATATCTGGGTCATCTGAAACAATCTAATCTCGGCAAAGAAAATATTTATTGACCAGCAGTGAGCGACATGCACTGCTGCGAGCTGTTATAAATCACAACTCAGGGATGAATTATAGAGTTGTGGTGGGAAGCATGTCACCCCTGTCATAGCCCACATCACCTCTTCAAAAGACCTGTGGGAGGAAAGGGGGAAGCAGAAGGGAAAACCAGGCCTGAGTCTCATTCATTAGAGACGATCCGAAGAAGAAGAGGGAATCTTTAAAGAATAGGTTTGATGTTTGTCTGATTTTTGCTTCATGCAAAGTAGGAGAGTGAGAGTGTCTTATCTGTCTGATAGTTCTCTTCATCATTTCTCCCTCCAATAAGCTCATTATTAATGGCAAAACACACACCACTATGCTTAGTTTCATTGCTACCAACATTTGAAGTGTAATCCATATGTCTGGTTCATTTCAGTTGATCATGTCACTGGTTAAGTGCCTCAGCAAGGTACTAGACCAACACACACCTGTGTAAAGTATAGCACAATTAAACAATAATGGTACTGAATGGGAAGCATAGAAATAGCGCGCATATAACAGATCTACCGCTTCTTAGGCTTTTAAGTAGAATGATAGATCTAAAACTCACATTTCTATGTGAATTTGGTCTGGTCGCCCAAAAAGTGACATTTTAATCCATTTTACTGTGATCATGAATGTCAAAGAGCGTCATACCTGTCAAAACCATGAGCCTGTTCAACTGTTGCCAAAGAAAAACAGCCATACTTTTATTGTGAAACATGCCTATCATAGTCTCACACATTTCGAATGGACCAAGTTGTCTTGTCATTTGTTCAGTGCTTTGTCTGTTATTCATTCTAGGACTAGGTGGAGGAGAGAAGAGACATGGGCCTACCACCAGTAATATTAATGTCTACTTGTTTCTAAATTTGATACTATATAGTTAGGGCCCTATGTTTTGGACAATCATTCATTAAACTGCACCCTTTTCTTTTGATATCAAATGGTACAGAACCAATCCTCCAGCACCATCCTCCAGCACCATCCTCCAGCACCATCCTCAGACAATTCCTTTCATTTTTGGTGTAATTCTCCTTTTTGGAAAAGGATTTAATTAAAGGTTAAAATTGAGGCCCTGTGTTTTGGACATGATAGTCTAACATTCACCAGCAGCCAGACTGATGCCGGCTCAGCTCAGTCCATGGGCTGTAAGTGAGAGCTCTGCCTTTGAACCAGACCCAGACAATGAGCACTACTGCCTGTGAGGTCCTATGACCCGCCCTCCTAATCTCTCAACCTCCTTCCTTTTCAGCCCTCGGTAGACCTGGGTTCAAATAGTCAATTAAATATTTAAAATACTATAGCTGTACTTGTTCGAACTTGCCTGACACATTGGACCCACTTGTATAGACCCAAACGTGCAAACTCCGTCCATCTGGAACTCCAGAAGGGTTCAAGCAAACGCTCAAATATTATGTGAACCCAGTTCTAGGCCTGTTGTGTTTCCTCCTTTCTCAGCCGGTCCCGCCTTCCCTCTCATAGTGTGAGCTCGCTGACAATGCCAGCCGATGCTGTCACCGCCCCGGGCTTGGCGCTAACTAACGACCTCGCAACAAGGACGCCTTTTGGATCATTCCCTGTCACCGTTGGTGAAGTGCTTTAATTCCTTGCCCTCTCCGCCTCTGCCACTGCACCACACGGCCCTGAACGGCATGATTAAAGACTGTCATCTGCCACTGCATCACACGGCCCTCAACGGCATGATTCAAGACTGTCATCTGCCACTGCACCACACGGCCCTCAACGGCATGATTCAAGACTGTCATTTGCCTGTGCCTCATCATAGGGTTATGCCAGGTCGAGATGAAACATCCACAGCCAACAGCTAAAGGTGGCTGCTGTAACAGGGCTAACACTCCCATGTCTTTAGAATTACACCTGATAGAGGCGATGGGGAAATGTCAGGGTTAGAATTTGCAGGCTTTACCTATGAGTTATGGATCACAGAGCGCCACAGAGAGATCCTATGTTGAAACTGTGTAATAAGGCTAACCTACATGCATTCTTCTAAAGATATGACCTTTGACACTGTTCATGTAGCGTTGTTGTATTCATCTTCAGTAGCAGCTTTGGGTGGTAATAATATCAGTGAAAGGAGTATGGTCAGTGAGATGTCAGAAGAGCAGAAAGGTGTCACAGTTCGATCTGTCTCTACGTGTTTGTCAGACATGCTTTGTGACATGATGTTAAAGCCAGTTCCGGTTAAGTCCATCAAACCGTCGGCGTGGCGTTGACTGTGCAATAATGACAACGTTCCGCGTTGATGGATGAGGGGCCCTGGGACGTCAGTCCATGACAGATTACACCGTATGACTGGAACTTTCCCTCTCATCACACCATAGAATCAGCAGAGGACTACACTAGATACAGCAGTGGGAGGCTCTGTTTTCAGATGACCTGACCCGTGTGTGTAACTAAGAGTGGTTAAAAGCCTGGAGTGTTGGGAGAAGGAAGGGGAACTTATCTCTGAGCCGATAGGGAGGAGACACTTGTCCTCATTTATGTCCCGAAGCAGTGTGTGCTTCTCACTGGGACTCTTCAGAGTGACTGCCCCTCGCTATTGCTACGCTGTGATTCCGCCTCAATCACTCGCTGTAAAAGCCCTAAATATATCCTCCAGTCACCGCTAGCCCAGCGCTGGGGAATGAGGGAAGAGGAGAAGGGGGGGGGGGGTGGAGGGAGGGAGGTCATCTGCCGTTCATTGTTTTAAAGAGGAGCAGCTTGTCAGAGCTGGTAGACTGATTCAGGTCCTTGCCATACAACAAGTAGTGGTGTTTCTCATTCACACACTGAGTACCGTGAGACAACTAAAAAATACATGGTAGTGTGGCAAGGGACTCCACTGAAGGAACAAAAGAGTTTATGAAGACCAGAGCTTCGTACATGAAGCAGTCTCCAGTACATAATGTGGAACTCCTCAATGAGTTCCTTTTTAAAGTCTGTGGAAATCAATCAAAACAGTGTTCTACTAGCTAGTTCCCCCCATTGAAAGGTATGAATAATATAACTCTGAGATGTTCTGTTATCTGAGAACATTGTGAGGCGGTGGTGTATCGACTGATTCATTGGTGAACTGAACATTGCAGCTCAGTTTTTCAAGCCTCTTCCATTTCTCCCTCAGTAAACAGTAATACAGTCAGTGACATGTCCTTGACACATTTCAAACACAAGGACTGGCTAATAGTCAACATGGCGAGAGATTTGAATCTCCTTCCCCTTCTCTTTCACAGCCATTCTGTGCCCGAGGAAAACCAGAGGATGCCGGCAGCTGTATCGGTTCGGCCACCCTACTTCTCTTGGCATATGCAATTGCTTTGGGCGCGCATAAGAGAGAGAGAACCCTTTATAAGGCAGCTAGCTAGGTCGAACAGATGGCGGCACAAAAAAACCCACGTCAAATGAAGCAAACGCAGGATCGCAGAGGGCCCGTTGATTATCTCCTTGCCCTGCCGACGGCCTGGAACAATCAGGCCCCGTTCAATTACTCCACCGCTTTTTATATTGAGAGATGAAAACTCAAGCTGCCAAATCACCGTCAACAAGACTTACACACTTCATTGCGGCGACAATGAGCATCACTGTAAGGGATGGCACAAAGCGGCCATTGTCCTCTCCAATCACACCTCTCTCTTTATGCTGTGTAGCGACACAATTGGAGCCATCAGCCTACATTGCTTTATTCCTGGACCGACTTTAATTGCCTTGAAATTACCCCTGTCATATTCATTACATCACATAGCAGCGTAGCATACAGTGGTCCTGGAGGCAGCATCACCATTAGAACCAATTGGCAGCTCCCATCTGGAGCAGTGCAATATGGAAGAGTGGACAGTTCCCACAGCAGTCCTTCACAGCTCCAAAGCCCATTGTGCCAACTCCCATACCAATATCACACCTGCTGTCCCTCCTACTGTAAACCACTCAGTCGACAAAACAGAGCGATGGGTATGTGCTTAAAAGGTTCCTGAAGATACTGCAAGGGCTATAATGTTTTCACATTCTGATATTGCTAATGCACAATCTTTCACACTAAAACATTAGCATACATGATTATCTATCTCTGCCTTTCTAAGGTCTTCGAAAGCCAAGTTAACACACAGATTACCGACCATTTCGAATCCCATCGTACCTTCTCCGCTATGCAATCCGGTTTCAGAGCTGGTCATGGGTGCACCTCAGCCACGCTCAAGGTCCTAAACGATATCATAACCGCCATCGATAAGAGACATTACTGTGCAGCCGTATTCATCGACCTGGCCAAGGCTTTTGAATGTCAATCACCACATTCTTATCGGCAGACTCGATAGCCTTGGTTTCTCAAATGATTGCCTCGCCTGATTCACCAACTACTTCTCCGATAGAGTTCAGTGTGTCAAATCGGAGGGTCTGTTGTCCGGACCTCTGGCAGTCTCTATGGGGGTGCCACAGGGTTCAATTCTCGGGCCGACTCTCTTCTCTGTATACACCAATGATGTCGCTCTTGCGGCTGGTGATTCTCTGATCCACCTCTACGCAGACGACACCATTCTGTATACTTCTGGCCCCTCCTTGGACACAGTGTTAACTAACCTCCAGACAAGATTCAATACCATACAACTCTCCTTCCATGGCCTCCAACAGCGCTTAAATGCAAGTAAAATTAAATGCATGCTCTTCAACCGATCGTTGCCCGCACCTGCCCTCCCGTCCAGCATCACTACTCTGGACGGTTCTGACTTGTGGACAACTACAAATACCTGGGTGTCTGGTTAGACTGTAAACTGTAAACTCTCTTTCCAGACTCACATTAAGCATCTCCAATCCAAAATTAAATCTAGAATCGGCTTCCTATTTCACAACAAAGCATCCTTCACTCATGCTGCCAAACATACCCTCGTAAAACTGACCATCCTACCGATCCTCGACTTCGGCAATGTCATTTACAAAATAGCCTCCAACACTCTACTCAGCAAATTGGATGCAGTCTATCACAGTGCCATCCATTTTGTCACCAAAGCCCCATATACTACCCACCACTGTGACCTGTACGCTCTCGTTGACTGGCCCTCGCTTTATACTCGTCGCCAAACCTACTGGCTTCAGGTCATCTACAAGTCTCTGCTAGGTAAAGCCCCGCCTTATCTCAGCTCACTGGTCACTATAGCAGCACCCACCCATAGCACGCGCTCCAGCAGGTATATCTCACTGGTTACCCACAAAGCCAATTCTTCCTTTGGCTGCCTTCCCTTCCAGTTCTCTGCTGCCAATGATTGGAACGAACTGCAATAATCACTCTTATCTCCCTCACTAGCTTTAAGCAGCAGCTGTCAGAGCAGCTCACAGATTACTGCACCTGTAAGTAGCCCATCTGTAAATAGCCCATCCAACTACCTCATCCACATACTGTATTTATTTATCTTGCTCCTTTGCACCCCAATATCTCTACTTGCACATTCATATATACATACATATAAATATATACATACACATAAATATATGCACATATATTCTGCACATCCACCATTCCAGTGTTTAATTGCTATAGTGTAATTACTTCGCCACCATGGCCTATTTATTGCCTTACCTCCCTTATCCTATGTCATTTGCACAAATTGTATATAGACTTTTTCTACTGTATTATTGACTGTGTTTGTTTTACTTCACGTGTAACTCTGTGTTGTTGTATGTGTCGATCTGCTTTGCTTTATCTTGGCTATGTCACAGTTGCAAATGAGAACTTGTTCTCAACTAGCCTACCTGGTTAAATAAAGGTTAAATTAAAAAAAAACTGTGTTTAAATCCACCAGTCCTGGATATGCCATACCAGAGCACACCCTACATGTCAACCTGACTCAGTTGAATCAGTCTGTTATTCTAGTCCCATTCATCTCACCCCTTGTGTAGACCATGGCCTGAACTCCTCCCCAGCATCAGTATTCTGCCACCCTCTGAGAATTCCTCTCCTGGATCAAACACTTCTTCCACGGAATTCCAGCCTTCAAAAGACTCCTCTTTCTCAGTTTGACCAGAGTCAGTGGTACTCCCACCTCTGGAATGCAGAGGGCCGCTTCTCTGGTTGCTTGGGAGGAGTCTATATCCACTGGCCAGTGTTTCCATCACTTATCAAGGACACCAAAATTGACTCTTAGAAAACATAATTGTAATGGAGTTAGAGAAAGCTGTAGAAATCAAATCTGTATCTAAATGAATGTTTCTGTACTACAAGGTATATTCAACTACTGAGTAAAAATGACTAAAAGACCCTCGATAGGAAGGACGTGATAATTATGACATAATAATTGGGATATTCTGAATGAAGACGGAGTGGCATACTGCGTTGGCCTACTTATCAACAGAGAGATTGAGCTGCTTTGAGGGAGTATTGCCCACAGAGTTGAAGATACTACACTGCTTATAGAACTAAGAACTGTGAGTCTCCTGGGAGAAGGTGGTTCCTAAATCAACGTTCCTGTTTGAAGATGGATTATACTGGGAGAAATAATAACTTTTAAACTCATTTGGCTCCCTTTTAGATTCATATTAGAGGAATGGGAATTTGCTTCATTTGAAGAAAATCTCATTGGAAAGCTGGGTAAAAAAAGAGCAATAAATATTGAATTGTCTTGTGATTGTCAGGATGTGGAGAGACAGGGGGATATGACTGCACTTTTGGGCAAATCTATTTAACCGTACTAGACCACAGCGTTTTAATTGTGCTCTTCTCCCTGTGTCTGTTGAATCACATGTTGTCTTACTGAGCAGGGACATGAGGCTCTGTGGCCACTACAGGCCATGTACACCATCATCACATTATCTCCCAATTCATCCAGATGAACACAGATTACACTTCGATCCACTTTCCTGTCATATTCACTGCACTCTACAATGGCCTAGGGATAGTCCTGTATAATCAGCATTATTTAATGACAGTTCATCTATTCTCATACGGAGAGAAATAGAAACCGAGGGTGGCAGCCGTCTCACTTAAAGGCTTCAGATTGTCTTTCATTTGTCTTTTCCCTGCATCAATGCTCAGGGTAAACAAAGGAATGAATGCATTCAAGAAAAAGAGTATCACAGAGACCATAAACGACGAGGATACATTTCCAGTGTCGGTGCATCAGACTCCAGTGCTTGGATTCAGATGTTAATGTCTGAATCCAGTATGTATAGAACTGTGTTCTGTCTTGCCAGATATCCACCCTAGCATATACAGTAACATTCAGGCCAAGGTGTGCTGTGAAGTGAGGGCTGTGTGTGGTTATGTGACAGGGACTTGTCGGCGAGCATCCTGGACTGCAATCAGAGACTGTTTGCAGAAGTGTCACCTGACCATAATGCATGTTGAACTGGGGGAAACATAAGTAAGCCAGTGAATAAAACATTTACAAGCCAAAAACCTAAATAAACAGAGTGGAGCCTGGGGGGGGGGGGGGGGGGGATCTGCAACAACAGTATTGAATATTGTATAAAACTAACTTTGTACTGTGTAGCCTCCCCATTAAATTGTAATATCAACTAAAAGACTTCCTCATTCAAACATTTATGGCCATACTAGAGGACTAGTCCCATGTGAATAGTTGACATACAGTTGGAGTGTCTGACAGGAGGACCATTGTGCCACAATAAGTGTTTGCAATTACATTTTGTTTTATTCAAGCGCAAATAAATAGGTATTTACATAACAACTACGTTAGTGCCGTTTCAGTGCAGGTCAATGTTGTTACAGCATACAATTTCAACTGTTCAACTTGTTAAACGTATGCCAATGTAATTACCATTAAATAAATACATACATATTGTGGAACTAAATAGCCTACAGTGATTTTTGTTGTAGATATTATCGTGAATACACAAGTAGGCTATATGTAAGTGTAGCAGCATAAAATAGGTTTCAACATCGAACACGAGAACAATGGGCATACAGAAAATATCCGTTTTTTAAAATGCCACCTTCACTATAGGCAACTCTGCATCTTACAACTGTGGAATTTCGGCAGCAATGTATCCATGTCTCTAAGAACTCGGAAAATGTGTCTGCGAGAGATGGAGGCGAGGCGGCTGCTTTCTGCTTCTTCCCAGGTCAGTCTGATCTGATGCGCGTGGCCATGCCAGTGGAAAATACCGTTAATTCCTCTCCTTCATTTTTTCCTTTCTGCGGGAAGCTTCGGATTCGGGAGCTGTGCCTTCTCTCCTCCTACAGACATCACATCCGGGTCAGTTGGCTGCAACTGTGTGTATAGCGAGCTCAGTACAGCAACGCAGGCTGAGACAGCTGCTGTGTATCCTGTGCTGACATGGATACGACCACTGGCGTTTGTTGAAACTGTTCACCATAACATCAAGCTGGGAAACAAGGGACGCCCGCGGAAAGGACCGATAATTTCTTGCATGGGTGCCCTCAAGGGATAGCCACTATTCAGCCATGTCCAAAAGCCTGAAGAAGAAAAACCACTGGACCAACAAAGTCTATGAGAGTGTCCTTTGCAGGAATAAGGAAGGGGAGCTTGGGTTCGAGTTGAAGGGAGGCGCGGAGAATGGACAGTTCCCATATCTTGGGGAGGTTAGGCAAGGCAAGGTGGCCTGCCAGAGCGGCAGACTGTCCCAAGATGAACTACTCCTTGAGGTCAATGAAACGCCAGTGTCCGGACTAACCATCAGGGACGTACATGCAGTGGTCAGACACAGCAAAGACCCTGTCCGCCTTAAGTGTGTCAAACAAGGTGAGTGAACTGTTTGCACGACTGTTATGCACTCTTTTGTCTGCTGTTGATTACAAAAAAGCGTTGATACGTATTTCTATTGTTCCCCCAAAAATATCGGAATAATGAATATCTTAAGTTGAAAGAAGACGCGGCTCGCGCAAACTTTTATTTTTGCTTCCTGATCTATTGTGTTCAAAGGGCGGACGTGCAACAAAGTTACATTCAAATGATGTTTATTTTGTACCGCAGCTCCTTGAATTTCTCTATTGTACAGTTCATGTTGCTAAGTAGCAGAATTGGTGTCATGACTGGAATGGGGGTGTGTTATGTTTGAGAAGGTGTAATCGGATTCATTTTGTATATCCCGGAGGCGGTCGGCAGCTATCGATGATCTTGTAAAATATGCTATATATTTTTAATGGTTTGTACATTTTCTGCATTGAATCATGTTTTGGGATTTATGTCGTTGGCCTGGCTGTCAGACAGGGTGGAATGTTACTCTGGAATGTTATTGTAAGGCGTGTGGGTGTGGCATTTTGTTTAATGATTTGGTAATGTGAGTTCTGATGTTGGCACATTTAAATGTTATAATTTATTTTCAGGGACATAAATTCTACTAATTAAGTATCACATTTCTTGAATTCATTTAGCGGAAAAAGGTACTAAAGTTCGACTATGGTTGCATCAGAAATAAGTCACCCATGCCATGGGCGAATTTTTGTCATTTTTATGGATACAGTATTCAGTTATGCATTCCGCGAGTAATAGCTTCACGTGCTGATTGGATTACATTAGATGCACATGTACCCATGCAGGCTCGCGCCTGAAGTCAGTAGAAGGCTTCAAGGTCTGGAAACATAGTGACATGACATATGTATCCCTTATTGTTGTGAGATTCTTCAACTCTAGATGGTTTGTTTGGAGGTACAATATGTAGCCCATAGTAGACAACTTGTCCATGTATTATTTGTAAACCATAGCAGGAGATAAGGCTATTGAACAGTAACATTCATTGATTAGACTTGTATTGTTTTGGGCACCTTTAAGGTCAACAGTCTTCTGGAAGGGACTCTTATAGAAAACATACATTCTCAGTATTCATGGAGAATATAGCCTATAGGAGTTCCTTGTGGGGAAAACCGGACTCATTATGGTTGTAATAAAAGTGAAGGTGGCAGCTATGAACGTTTTTTTGTGTGATGTTTTTAAAATTTAATAATCACTTTCAACAAACATGAACACATGCATACAAAATGAAGTTTCACCTCCCACCTCATCCCAATTCCACCCCACCTGAGAACCGCAGGGATCAAATGAAATGAACATACAGTACATGGATCAAAAAAAAAAGAGGCTCAAAGCAACACATCACAAAGTGATTCAGCTGCAAGACGCCATTGGTTCAAAGTGTCTTCTTCAGCTCCATGAATGTGAGCAGTAGACGGCTCCATATAAATAACATGCTGCTATGAACCTTTCAACTGCATAGGCTATGGGGCCTTACTGAATAAAGGCCTACGTTCTGATTGTGGGCGGCTTTAAACACACACAGTAGTTACGATAGAGAGCTTATAGAGATATAACACTTGCAGGAAAACCTATATTTGCCTTCTACATAGTGACGATCCTATGCCCTTCCCTACAGATTTTTTTCTTCTCTGAGATATAACATGGGATGTTTTGCATTTCAGGCTGGGTGAGAGATCTCTAGTCTATCCTCTTTGGGGTAAAAAATAAATAAATAAGCGAAACCCTGTAAGGAGCTTTGGATCAATGTCTTTGGCTGTGTGCTTTGTGTGATTGGGAGGCCGTTCCACTTCATACCCAGGGGATTTTCTCAAATTAAAGATATATGAACCTAATTTTCACACTTCCTCTGTGAGACACGTCCCCATCGGATTGCTCAAGCTGTGGAAGTTGTGTCACGGCTTTGTTTGGATCACTTTAATAACTCTCTCTTGCTATAGTTGTTTATCAAGCAGGTTTTGCTTGTGCCAAAGTATTTATCTTTTAATTACAGACGTGGACATACTTTGATTGGACAGTAATATGCCCCTTTTTCAATTATCACATACTAACGAGTTTAATTCAATTGCTTTTGTATCTTTCAGTGAAGATGATTCAGATGGCTCAAATCTGTTCCATTTAGAAGCTCTTGGTATCTTTCAGTGAAGATGATTCAGATGGCTCAAATCTGTTTCATTTAGAAGCTCTTGGTATCTTTCAGTGAAGATGATTCAGATGGCTCAAATCTGTTCCATTTAGAAGCTCTTGGTATCTTTCAGTGAAGATGATTCAGATGGCTCAAATCTGTTCCATTTAGAAGCTCTTGGTATCTTTCAGTGAAGATGATTCAGATGGCTCAAATCTGTTCCATTTAGAAGCTCTTGGTATCTTTCAGTGAAGATGATTCAGATGGCTCAAATCTGTTCCATTTAGAAGCTCTTGGTATCTTTCAGTGAAGATGATTCAGATGGCTGAAAATCTGTTCCATTTAGAAGCTCTTGGTATCTTTCAGTGAAGATGATTCAGATGGCTCAAATCTGTTCCATTTAGAAGCTCTTGGTATCTTTCAGTGAAGATGACTCAGATGGCTGAAAATCTGTTCCATTTAGAAGCTCTTGGTATCTTTCAGTGAAGATGATTCAGATGGCTGAAAATCTGTTCCATTTAGAAGCTCTTGGTATCTTTCCAGGCCAAAGAGCTTTGGTATGCCAGAGAGACGGTGGGTGTCAGGTCTGATATGACATCATATGGAGATTCCCTATGCAGAGTGGCAGGGTAGACAGTTTATCCCGACTGCTACTGTCTTGCCCATTCAGAATAGATTACACAGTAATATATACAGTAGAGGTCGACTGATTATGATTTTTCAACACCGATACCGATTATTGGAGGACCAAAAAAGCCAATACCGATTAATCGGTCGTTTTTTAAATTTTTTATTATTATTTAAAAACATTTTTTTTATATAATGACAATTACAACAATACTGAATGAACACTTATTTTAATATAATATATCAATAAATTCAATTTAGCCTCAAATAAATAATGAAATATGTTCACTTTGGTTTAAATAATGCAAAAGCAAAGTGTTGGAGAAGAAAGTAAAAGTGCAATATGGGCCATGTAAGAAATCTAACCTTTCAGTTCCTTGCTCAGAACATGAGAACATATGAAAGCTGGTGGTTCCTTTTAACGTGAGTCTTCAATATTCCCAGGTAAGAAGTTTTAGGTTGTAGTTATTATTGAAATTATAGGACTATTTCCCTCTATACCATTTGTATTTCATTAACCTTTGACTATTGGATGTTCTTATAGGCACTTTAGTATTGCCAGTGTAACATAGCTTCCGTCCTTCTCCTCGCTTCTCGTTCCTCCCTGGGCTCGAACCGGCAACACAACGACAACAGCCACCCTCGAATCAGGGTTACCCATGCAGAGCAAGGGAAACAACCACAGGCTCAGAGCGAGTGATGTTTGAAACGCTATTAGCGCGCGCTAACTAGCCAGCCATTTCACTTTGGTTACACCAGCCTCATCTCGGGAGTTGATAGGCTTGAAGTCATAAACAGCGCAATGCTTGACGCACAACGAAGAGCTGCTGGCAAAACGCACGAAAGTGCTGTTTGAATGAATGTTTACATGCCTGCTTCTGCCTACCACTGCTCAGTCAGATACTTAGATACTTTTATTCTTTTAGGCTCAGTCAGATTATATGCAACGCAGGACACGCTAGATAATATCTAGTAATATCATCAACCATGTGTAGTTAACTAGTGATTATGATTGATTGATTGTTTTTTATAAGATAAGTTTAATGCTAGCTAGCAACTTACCTTGGCTTACTGCATTCGCGTAACAGGCAGTCAGTCTCCTTGTGGAGTGCAACGAGAGAGAGGCAGGTCGTTATTGCGTTGGACTAGTTAACTGTAAGATTGGATCCCCCGAGCTGACAAGGTGAAAATCTGTCATTCTGCCCCTGAACGAGGCAGTTAACCCACCGTTCCGAGGCCGTCATTGAAAATAAGAATGTGTTCTTAACTGACTTGCCTAGTTAAATAACGATTAAATAAAGGTGTAAAAAAACAAACAATCGGTGTCCAAAAATACCGATTTCCGATTGTTATGAAAACTTGAAATCGGCCCTAATTAATCAACCATTCCAATTAATCGGTCGACCGCTAATATACAGCACAGTGGCACAAGTCTGATAGTGACCTTGAACGTTTTGATGCCACATGCCAGTCTTCTTATCAAGAGAACTTGGGGACACCGCTGAACGTAGCCAAAGTGCTCATCATTCTCAGCCATGACAGTGTTACAACCAAAGATACATTTCTCCTATTTTAGCACAATAAACCAATGGCTTGCCTGTCCTAGATAGTTCAAAGAAGCCAAAGCGTCACTGCTCCTCTTCTTCTACCTTCCGGTTGAAGGGCAGTAATCGCTGACAAGTTTACACGCTTGATTTAACCTCCAATGGTTGATCAGGGTGTTTTAAATAATAGATCTCGTGTTGAACAGGGTGATGCTTCAATAAGGTCATAACTCGAACTCATCCTCCCCCTCAGACTATTGCTTTACACATTCCTTCCTCCTTAATTGTGGTCTTTGATGCCATTAAATAGTTCTAGATCCTAGTTTAATAGGTTTACAGCCCTGCATCTCTGTTTTGCAGTTATGTGATTAGCCGTGCTGGAGCGCTCAATTTCCGTTGTGCTTTAACCCTTGTGTTGTGTTCATCTTTTTGTTATTCACCCAATGTTTGCGGGTCTGATGGACCCACAACATTATTGGGTTTTTAAAACAGCCATAACAATTTCCCTAAAAATGTACGCATATCATTTACAAGCAATATACACAGCATACATGGTTAATATTTGCCATTAACCTCTGCTAGATCACATTTATCAATGAAAGCGCTATTCATTTTTTGAAATAAAATGGATATATATATACCTTAGCCAAATACATTTAAACTCGGTTTTTCACAATCCTTGACATTTAATCCTAGTAAAAATTCCCTGGTTTAGGTCAGTTAGGGATCACCACTTTATTTTAAGAATGTGAAATGTCAGAATAATAGTAGAGTGATTTATTTCAGCTTTTATTTCTTTCACCACATTCCCAGTGGGTCAGAAGTTTCCATACACTCAGTTAGTATTTGGTAGCATTGCCTTTAATTTGTTTAATTTGGGTCAAATGTTTTGGGTAGCCTTCCACAAGTTGTGTGAATTTTGGCCCATTTCTCCTGACAGAGCTGGTGTAACCGAGTAAGGTTTGTAGGCCTCCTTGCTTGCACACGCTTTTCCAGTTCTGCCCACCAAATTTCTATAGGATTGAAGTCAGGGCTTTGTGATGGCCACTCCAATACCTTGACTTTGTTGTCCTTAAGCCATTTTGCCACAACATTGTAAGTATGCTTGGGGTCATTGTCCATTTGGAAGATCCATTTGCGACCAAGCTTTGACTTCCTGACTGATGTCCTGAGATGTTGCTTCAATATATCCACATCATTTTCCACCCTCATGATGCCATCTATTTTGTGAAGTGCACCAGTCCCTCCTGCAGCAAAGCACCCCCACAACATGATGCTGCCACCCCCGTGCTTCACAGTTGGGATCGTGTTCTTCAGCTTGCAAGCCTCCCCCTTTTTTACTCCAAACATAATGATGGTCATTATGGCCAAACCGTTCTGTTTTTGTTTCATCAGACCGGAGGACATTTCTCCAAAAAGTCCAATCTTTTTCCCCATGTGCAGTTGTAAACCGTAGTCTGGCTTTTTTATGGCGGTTTTGGAGCAATGGCTTCTTCCTTGCTGAGTGGCCTTTCAGGTTATGTTGAAATAGGACTCGTTTTACTGTGGATATAGATACTGGAGGAAACCGGTACAAACGTATCTTCACAAGGTCCTTTGCTGTTGTTCTGGGATTGATTTGCACATTTCGCACCAAAGTACGCTCATTTCTAGGAAACAGAACGTGTCTTCTTCCTGAGCTTTATGACAGCTGTGTGGTCCAATGGTGTTTATACTTGCATACTATTGTTTGTACAGATGAACGTGGTACCTTCAAGTGTTTGGAAATTGCTCCCAAGAATGAGCCAGACTTGTGGAGGTCTACAATTTTTTTCTGAGGTCTTGGCTGATTTATTTGGATTTGCCCATGATGTTAAGCATAGAGGCACTGAGTTTGAAGGTAGGCCTTGAAATACATCCACATGTACACCTCCGATTGACTCAAATGATATCAATTAGCCTATCAGACGCTTCTAAAGCCATGACATCATTTTCTGGAATTGTCCAAGCTGTTTAAAGGCACAGTCAACTCAGTGTATGTAAACTTCTGACCCACTGGAATTGTGATACAGTGAATTATAAGTGAAATAATCTGTCTGTAAACAATTGTTGGGAAAATTACTTAAGATGCACAAAGTAGATGTCCTAACCGACTTGCAAAACTATAGTTTGTTAACAAGACATTTGTGGAGTGGTTGAAAAACGAGTTGTAATGACTCCAACCTAAGTGTAAGTGAACTTCCGACTTCAACTGTATATTAAACAAATATGAATGAAACAAGGTTTTCATCACTATTGATGTTTATTGCTTTGAACTGAACAAGTTGGAAGGACAAATTTTACATATAGTATTTTATGGAAATTATAAATGAGCCCCATTTGAAATCAAATGAAGGCCGCACTACAGAAAACATGAGGGACAGGGTTTCACTCTCTGTGTGTGTGTGTGTGTGTGTTGCAAATGTATTTCTTGCACTTGATGCATGTGTACTGTGTCTTCTTGTCCTTCTTGGGTCCACACACATCGCAGCACTTCTTCTTCATGCTACCCGCTTCTATCTGGAATGATGAAAACAATTAGTTCAGGAATTTTACAAACATTTCACTCACACACTCACATACATACACTACTGTTCAAAAGTTTGGGATCACATGTTTTAAATGGAATACCTACATAGGAGTACAGAGGCCCATTATCATCAACCATCACTCCTGTGTTCCAAAGGCACGTTGTGTTAGCTAATCCAAGTTGATCATTTAAAAAAGTGAATTGATCATTAGAAACCCCTTTTGGAATTATGTTAGCACAGCTGAAAACTGTTGTTCTGATTAAAGCAGCAATAAAACTGGCGTTCTTTAGACTAGTTGAGTATCTGGAGCATCAGCATTTGTGTGTTTGATTACAGGCTCAAAATGGCCAGAAACAAAGCACTTTCTTCAGTCTATTCTTGTTCTGAGAAATGAAGGCTATTCCATGTGAGAAATTGCCAAGAAACTGAAGATCTTGTACAACGCTGTGTACTACTCCCTTCACAAAACGGCAAAAACTGTCCCAAACCACATCCCTTGGTTCTTCTCAGGGGCTCCTCCATCTGGCTTCCCTGTAAACACTTGCAAGTTCCACACATATGATGAAGCAGCATCGCAGGCAGCCCAGATCTTGATTCCATATTTTGCGGGTTTAAACAGTATGTACTGCCTGTAGGGGCAGCGCCCCCTAAATGACATAAGCTCTTCATCAACAGTAACGTTGGGCCCAGGGTTGTATAAAACAGGGGAAGGCGGTCCACTCACTTGTCCCACACTGACCTGATTGCATCTAGCTTATCTCTCTGCCGCCGAGCTGGTCTGGTGTCTCGGTTATCGAAGCGGATAATTCTGGAAATAATGTGGAATTTTTCCAGAGACATTGTTGCACTGAAAAGTTCTCTGCCAGTTTCTGCATCCCACATGGATTCTGTGGATTTCCCATTGGATCTGAAAACACCAGCAAGGATAAGAACCCCAAAGTATGCATGTAAATGAGTTTAGTCCATCTCCTTCCATCTCTCCCTAAAAACACGCCTTCCCTCCAAATGACTGCAGTCTAGAATGATTTCCTGGATGATGTCTGGGATGAACAGTTGAAAAGAAGACTTTATGTCCTGAACATGAGTAACCACCGTCCGCATTGGCCCTGATTACATGCTTATCACATTGGCAGCCATGCGGGGTGGCTCATTCCTTGGGTAAGAAGAGCATTAAATAAAAAATAAAAAATGACAACCATATTTGTCCTCCTGCAGGCTGCTGATGAGTTAGTTGCTGACGGGCTAATCTTGAGGCTGGCTGAGGGTCAATCTCATCCTCTTCTTCCAACTCAATGTCAGACTCCGAATTGACAGAGACATGATCCTCATATTCTGAAAATTCTTCATCTTCCAAAATGGAAGACACTCCTTCCACACTAGCTTCTCTCTCTGAAAAAAATGATTTCTAAGGCCCTCTGAGCAGAGATTTTTTTTTTGCCATTTTGATTGATTGTGGTAAAGAGCCACACATGCAAAGCTATTTATTTGTTGTGTCCCTCCGCCAATTTGCACCTGGCCGGGGTAGATTGTGGGGGGAAAAATGTTTTTATTTTATTTATTTTTTACAATGTATCGAAATAATGTATTGTAATAACATTGTGCAGGTTCCCACAAGACATTGTGTAGTTTCACACACTACAAAGGGTAAAGAGTCAGAGAAAAGTGGGAGACAGGCAGACAGGCAAGGAGAAAGACAGGTTATTATTGCCATGTTGAAACTGCAGGCCCAGGTGGGAGGAAGACAATGAAGGCACACAGCAAACCTTTTTGTTTAATTTTTTACTTATTTTCACCTACACACACACTTTTCCACACTTCTATTACCCTCGGGTCCAGTGGACACGAGCACCACATATGTAATATAAATGTGTAGGGGGGTGCACCGTGTGCACTCAATTAAAATGTGTTATTTTACATGTTCTTCACAGAAAATGAGTCTCAGGTTGAAAAAAATATTAATTGTCATTTTTCTTTTAATAAACATTGAAAATGGGTCCCACAGTTTCCCATACATTTTTCATGACCTGTGTAAGTAATCCAAGTATTCCTGTTCCAGTCCACACACACACACACACACACACACACACACACACACACACACACACACACACACACACACACACACACACACACACACACACACACACACACACACACACACACACACACACACACACACACACACACAGCAACTGCAGCCTCAGGAGGCTAAAGAAATTCGGCTTGTCACCAAAAGCACTCACAAACTTCTACAGATGCACAATCGAGAGCATCCTGTCGGGCTGTATCACCGCCTGGTACGGCAACTGCTCCGCCCACAACCGTAAGGCTCTCCAGAGGGTAGTGAGGTCTGCACAACGCATCACCGGGGCAAACTACCTGCCCTCCAGGACAACACCACCCGATGTCACAGGAAGGCCATAAAGATCATCAAGGACAACAACCACCCGAGCCACTGCCTGTTCACCCCGCTATCATCCAGAAGGCGAGGTCAGTACAGGTGCATCAAAGCTGGGACCGAGAGACTGAAAAACAGCTTCTATCTCAAGGCCATCAGACTGTTAAACAGCCACCACTAACATTGAATGGCTGCTGCCAACACACTGACTCAACTCCAGCCACTTTAATAATGGGAATTGATGGAAATTGATGTAAAATATATCACTAGCCACTTTAAACAATGCTACGTAATATAATGTTTACATACCCTACATTATTCATCTCATATGTATATGTATATACTGTACTCTATCATCTACTGCATCTTTATGTAAATTCATGTATCACTAGCCACTTTAAACTATGCCACTTTGTTTACATACCCTACATTACTCATCTCATATGTATATACTGTACTCGATACCATCTACTGCATCTTGCATATGCCGTTCTGTACCATCACTCATTCATATATCTTTTTGTACATCAGTGGTTCTTAACCTGGGGGTTTGGGGTTCGGTGAGTCAGTCTCAGGGGTTCGGCGGAGGTCAGGACACACATCCGATTCATATGATTCGTGATGACACGCTCCGCTTGGCCATCATTGGCTGCAGGTGATCACGCTACATCGCTTGGCCTATCTGTGCTGCAGGGAATTTGGTACGCTCAGTAGTCGACTTGTGACTGTCGTGATGGTACGTCTTGTGATTTCTTTCTTAATATTTTAATCCCTTCATACTTACTATGTCGAGCAAAAAAAGAAAGTGGTCGGACGAATATTTACAATATGGATTGACATGTATAACGGAACGTGATGGGATTCAGTGTCCTAACTGCATGATTTGCAATGCCAAGTTGAGCAATTCTTGTCTAGCACCGGCAAAACTAAGAGAACACTTCCTTAAGCTGCATGGAGAAGGAAAATACAAGAACACAACGCTCGCTGAATTCAAGCTGAGGAGAGCCAGATTCGATGAAAAGGCTACTCTGCCTGTTCTCGGCTTTGTACTCATCAACAAACTGATCCTCACAGCATCGTACGAAGTTGCTTACCTGATCGCAAAGCAGGGCAAACCACACACCATTGGTGAAACACTCATAAAACCAGCTGTGTTGAAGATGGCGAATATCATGCTGGGAAAAGAGGCTGAAGTTAAGTTATCCCAAATTCCTCTTTCTCAAGAGAGTTGCAGATCTGATTTCAAGCCCGGCAAAATTCAGCCTTCAACTTGACGAGACCACAGACGTTTCCAATCTAAACCAGATTTCTGTATTCGTGCGCTATGTGAAATACGACGTGATAAAGGAAGATGTTTTATTTTGTAAGCCTCTTACAACAACAACTAAGGCAGCCGATGTGAAGAAACTTGTGGATGACTTCTTCAAAGACAACAATCTTTCGTGGGATATGGTTTCTGCAGTTTGTTCGGACGGAGCTCCAGTCATGCTGGGAAGAAAGTCTGGTTTTGGTGCGCTAGTGAAAGCCGATGCACCACACACCATTGTTACGCATTGTATTCTGCACAGGTATGCGTTGGCAACAAAAACATTGCCTCCAAAACTGGCAGAAGTATTACAAATTGTAGTGGAATGCGTGAACTATGTGCGAACTAGTGCTCTGAGGCACCGCATCTTCAGTGAGCTGTGTAAAGAAATGGGCTCTGAATTCGAGGTACTTCTGTACCATTCTGACGTTCGGTGGTTATCCCGGGGACAGGTGCTGAATCGTGGTTTTGCCGTGCGTGTGGAATTAGCCCTGTTTTGCAAGAGCACCAAAATTGTCATGCAGATTGCTTCAAGAATTCTGAGTTCATTCTCATTTTAGCGTACATGGCTGATATCTTCGCAGCTCTCAATCATCTCAATCAAAAGATGCAGGGCGGTGGAGTCAACATCATCGAAGCGGAGGAAAACCTGAAGGCTTTTCATAAAAAGCTACCGTTATGGAAACGACGAACAGAGAACAATAACTTCGCAAACTTTCCCCTGCTGGACGACTGTGTAAGTAAGATCGAAGATGTATCTGGAATCGGAGACATTTCTGTACCCGCGGAACTGAAGCAAGCAATTGCCACGCACTTAGATGAGCTTGCAAAGTCTCTCGACGGATACTTCCCTACAAGAGAGTCATATCCAGCATGGGTGAGACAGCCGTTCATATTTAGTGTTGAGATAACAGATGTCAATGATGAATACCTCGATGAAATCATTGAAATTCAGCAGAGCCAGGTTCAACAGCAACTCTTCAGAACAACAACGCTTTCAACGTTTTGGTGTCAACAAATGGTAACGTACCCTGTTATTGCTAAGAAAGCTCTGGAGATTTTCATACCGTTTGTTACAACACATCTTTGCGAGCAATCCTTTTCGAGGAGGCTGGACATAAAAACGAAGAAAAGGAACAGACTTTGTTGCGAAATTTACATGAGAGTGGCACTTGCCAAGGTGAAGCCACCCATTTCTGAACTGGTCTCTAAAGGCAACAGCAGAAGTCACACTGATTGGCAGTAAATATTCATTATTATGTTTTTGTTTTTGTGCGAAAATCATGTTTTGATGATTTTGTTCTTTGAACACAGTGATGTTGATGCACGGTTCATTTTGTGCACCAGTCAAATATATACCTGTGTTTTGAATTTGAAAAAATCATTTTATTTTTCCAATTAAGAAGGGTTCGGTGAATGCGCATATGAAACTGGTGGGGTTCAGTACCTCCAAGGTTAAGAACCACTGATGTACATATTCTTATCCCTTTACAATTGTTAGGTTAGATTACTCGTTGGTTATTACTGCATTGTCGGAACTAGAAGCACAAGCATTTCGCTACACTCGCATTAACATCTGCTAACCATGTGTATGTGACAAATAAATTTGATTTGATTCGAGAATCTGAGGTCTTCATTGGTCCTCTAGGAGAGGAGTAGATGAGATTGCCAGCAGCAACTCAAAATCAACTCTGTGGTCAGGATGTAATTAGAATATCTCAACTACAGCTGATTGGGACATTACCCAAGATAGGACCCAACATAGGACAGTTACACCCTGAAATTGAATGGATAGACTCAGACAACTGCGGTCTAATGAATCTTCACTATGAGAAGGACACAAAAGAGATATGACTGGCAGGCAGCAGAACCAGCTCTGTATTCTGGTATAGCCTCAGTCAGTGGACTGACACTAGTGGTGTACTCTTTTGTAAAGGTGATTGTATGTTTGTCACTAAACCCATCAACTCCTGCTCTGTTTTCCAGAGGCTAAGCTATGGTTCAGCAAACCAGTCTGCTTTCCCTCACAGCCAGGCTCTGCTTCTCAGCCAGTCTTAGTCAGCGAGTGGGTACGGAAGTGGGACTGTATGGCACCATAGTGAGACACCAGTTTCTCGTGACAGATGAAACATTGAGTAGCTGGCCAGGCCAGCGTGAACATGAGATTTGGTTCTGAGATTAGTGAGAGACTGGCTGAGTGCCCAAGATGCAGACTTGGCCTCCCAGAGAGGTGTTGGGCGCAGGTACGAGGAGCCATTTCCAGGTCAGCTCGAGGCGTTAGTGGTCCTCATCCGTGGCCCACTAGACACCCTGGCTAGAAAAATGAATTAAGTCTGAGTGGCATGGGCTCTAGACTCTGTGGACTGCTGGAGCGTTGGCACTCTGCACAGCAACCATGTCCATGACTACCCTCCAAGCAAGGACAAGGCATCTATAAACTTTGCTGGCTTCATTTTAAAACCACTCCGTCTTTTTCTCCTCGAGCGCTCCGACCTGTCAAGAGCAGCATGTTATGTGAAGGAGAGAGGAGGATAGGGAGGAGGACCTGACTCAGCAACACCCTCTCCAGCATGCACGCCCCACACAGGGGGGTACATTTTTCCCCCACGAGTAACAACATCCACATACAGGAATGCACAGCCTGTCTGAGCTCCTGGAAGTTGAATTGTGTTGCAGCTCAGCCTGTCTGTTAAGCACTCATATGTTGGTCAGAATTACTTGTATAATCACTTTGGATACAGTTGAAGTCGGAAGTTTACATACACTTAGGTTGGAGTCATTAAAACAGGTTTTTCAACCACTCCACAAATTTCTTGTTAACAAACTATAGTTTTGGCAAGTCGTTTAGGACATCTACTTAGTGCATGACACAAGTCATTTTTCCAGCAATTGTTTACAGACAGATTATTTCACTTATAATTCACTGTATCACAATTCCAGTGGGTCAGAAGTTAACATACAATAAGTTGACTGAGCCTTTAAACAGCTTGGAAAATTTCAGAAAATTATGTCATGGCTTTAGATGCTTCTGATAGGCTAATTGACATCATTTGAGTCAATTGAAGGTGTACCTGTGGATGTATTTCGAGGCCTACTTTCAAACTCAGTGCCTCTGCTTGACATCATGGGAAAATCCAAATAAATCAGCCAAGACCTCAGGAAAACATTTGTAGACCTCCACAAGTCTGGTTCATCCTTGGGAGCAATTTCCAAATGCCTGAGGGTACCATGTGTACTATTGTTTGTACAGATGAACAAGTGTAAACACCATGGGACCACACAGCGGTCATACCGCTCAGGAAGGAGACGCGTTCTGTCTCCTAGAGATGAACTTACTTTGGTGCGAAATGTGCAAATCAATCCCAGAACCACAGCAAAGGACCTTGTGAAGATGCTGGAGGAAACTGGTACAAAAGTATCTATATCCACAGTAAAACGAGTCCTATATTGACTTAACCTGAAAGGCCGCTCAGCAAGGAAGAAGCCACCGCTCCAAAACCGCCATAAAAAAAGACTACGGTTTGCAACTGCACATGGGGACAAAGATGGTACTTTTTTGAGAAATGTCCTCTGGTCTGATGAAACAAAAATAGAACTGTTTGGCCATAATGACCATTGTTATGTTTGGAGGAAAAAGGGGGTGGCTTGCAAGCCGAAGAACACCATCCCAACCATGAAGCATGTGGATATATTGAAGCAACATCTCAAGACATCAATCAGGAAGTTAAAGCTTGGTCGCGAATGGGTCTTCCAAATGGACAATAACCCCAAGCATACTTCCAAAGTTGTGGCAAAATGGCTTAAGGACAACAAAGTCAAGGTATTGGAGTGGCCATCACAAAGCCCTGACCTCAACCCTATAGAAGGTTTGTGAGCAGAACTGAAAAAGTGTGTGCGAGCAAGGAGCCCTACAAACCTGACTCAGTTACACCAGCTCTGTCAGGAGGATTGGGCCAAAATTCACCAAACTTATTGTGGGAAGTTTGTGGAAGGCTACCCAAAACGTTTGACCCAAGTTAAACAATTTAAAGGCAATGCTACCAAATACTAATACTAACAGGCCCCCATTAACATCGACGGGGCTGTCGTGGAGCAGGTCGAGAGTTTCAAGTTACGTGGTTTCCACATCACCAACAAACTATCATGGTCCAAACATACCAAGACAGTTGTGAAGAGGGCACGACAAAACCTTTCCCCCCTCAGGAGACTGAAAAGATTTGGCATGGGTCCCCAGATCATCAAAAAGTTCTACAGTTGCACCATCGAGAGCGTCCTGAACGGTTACACCTAGTATGGCAACTGCTCGGCATCTGACCGTAAGGCACTACAGAGGGTAGTGCGTACAGCCCAGTACATCACTGGGGCCAAGCTTCCTGCCATCCAGGACTTGTACAATAGGCAGTGTCAGAGGAAGGATCATAGAATTGTCAGAGACTCCAGTCACCCAAGTTATAGACTGTTTTCTCTGCTACCGCATGGCAAGCGGTGCCGGAGCGCCAGGTTTCGTACCAAAAGGCTCCTCAACAGCTTCTACCCCCAACCAATAAGACTGCTGAACAATTTATAAAAAACCCACCGGACAATTTACATTGACCCACCCCCTCCCCCCTTTTGTACACTGCTGCTACTTGCTGTTTATTATCTATGCATAGTCACTTCACCCCCACCTACATGTAAAAATTACCTCAACTATCTTGTACCCCCTCACACTGACTAGGTACCGGAGCCCCCTGTATATAGCCTTGTTATTCTTATTGGGTTACTTTTTATTATTACTTTTTATTTTAGTCTATTTGGTAAATATTTTCTTAACCAACAGTGCAGTTCAAGAAGAGTTAAGGGCTTGTAAGTAAGCATTTCACGGTAAAGTCTACACTTGTTGTATTCGGCA
Organism: Oncorhynchus masou masou; assembly: GCF_036934945.1. Taxonomy (NCBI): domain Eukaryota; kingdom Metazoa; phylum Chordata; class Actinopteri; order Salmoniformes; family Salmonidae; genus Oncorhynchus; species Oncorhynchus masou. Next base: position 21,554,977 of record NC_088238.1, read on the forward strand.
TATGTGTCAAAGTTTGATTTGATTTCTAGAGTACCATATTGTCCATTCGGTCACTCTGGAACCAGAACAATTCATCATCACTATCATCACAACAACCACCTGAGCCACTGCCTGTTCACCCCGCTATCATCCAGAAGGCGAGGTCAGTACAGGTGCATCAAAGCTGGGACCGAGAGACTGAAAAACAGCTTCTATCTCAAGGCCATCAGACTGTTAAACAGCCACCACTAACATTGAATGGCTGCTGCCAACACACTGACTCAACTCCAGCCACTTTAATAATGGGAATTGATGGAAATTGATGTAAAATATATCACTAGCCACTTTAAACAATGCTACATAATATAATGTTTACATACCCTACATTATTCATCTCATATGTATATGTATATACTGTACTCTATCATCTACTGCATCTTTATGTAAATTCATGTATCACTAGCCACTTTAAACTATGCCACTTTGTTTACATACCCTACATTACTCATCTCATATGTATATACTGTACTCGATACCATCTACTGTATCATGCCTATGCCGCTCTGTACCATCACTCATTCATATATCTTTTTGTACATATTCTTTATCCCCTTACACTTGTGTGTATAAGGTAGTAGTTTTGGAATTGTTAGTTAGATTACTTGTTGGTTATTACTGCATTGTCGGAACTAGAAGCACAAGCATTTCGCTACACTCGCATTAACATCTGCTAACCAAGTGTATGTGACAAATAAATTTGATTTGATGTCAGTTCACCTCTGAGAGTGTGTTAGTAGCACACGCACAGACACAGACACACACACTACCTGCCTCTGGGACTATTCTGCTGCTGTTTCTCTTCAGTCATGCATCCTAACGTGCCCTGTGTGCGCTCACTTACGATCCCCTTGAGTTGTTAGCATACCTGTGAAGCAGCGAGGCTGGATAAAGGTGGAGACATCCTGCTACTGTGTGCTGTTTTTACACCGTCTGACTCCTAGCCTGACCTCTGGGGACAGCTGGGTAGTGATACATCAGACCAGACACTCACACAGCACAGCAGACCTGTCTGTCTTATTCATCCTATCGAGCTGGCCAACTCTCTCCGTCAACCTGCACTCGAGGGGGTTCCATGAACTGTATGGAGGAGCTCCACTGTGTTCTCTGCACCGGGGACTGGTGTCCATGATATTGTGGGGACTTTTTCTGTTGTGTATCTTGTGAATATAAAAGTTGGGTCTGTGTAAGATGTTTCACCAGAGATGGTAGAAATCAGCTTTGAGATGTCTGTTGCGTCCGTCGTTAGATGACTGAGACCAAAGCGCAGAGTAGAAAGTGTTCATGATTTTTAATTCTGAACTCCGACAAAATACCAAACCGAACGTAAAGTTCTGCAGGGCTAGACAGCAACTATGCAAAAACAAGATCCCACAATCTAAGGTGGGGAAAAGGGCTGCCAAAGTATGATCCCCAATCAGAGACAACGATAGACAGCTACCTCTGATTGGGAACCATACCCGGCCAACAAAAAATAGAAAAACTAGAATGCCCACCCAAATCACACCCGACCTAACCAAACAGAGAAATAAAAAGGTTCTCTAAGGTCAGGGCGTGACAATGTCTGCGTTAAAAGACAGTATTATCATGTTGTCTGTGTCACAGTATAGGAGACCATAGTAAAGTAGCCTGTAGTAAAATAGCAAAATATTTCTCTGTTACTCTGCAAGACACTGCAGTTAGTAGCAGTTTGAAAGTATCTCTCTGACTGCCAAAAGACGTAACATATAACCTAACCTGAGCATGTACAGTGCCTTGCGAAAGTATTCGGCCCCCTTGAACTTTGCGACCTTTTGCCACATTTCAGGCTTCAAACATAAAGATATAAAACTGTATTTTTTGGGCGTGCAAAATTATTCAGCCCCCTTAAGTTAATATTTTGTAGCGCCACCTTTTGCTGCGATTACAGCTGTAAGTCGCTTGGGGTATGTCTCTATCAGTTTTGCACATCGAGAGACTGAGAATTTTTTTCCCATTCCTCCTTGCAAAACAGCTCGAGCTCAGTGAGGTTGGATGGAGAGCATTTGTGAAGAGCAGTTTTCAGTTCTTTCCACAGATTCTCGATTGGATTCAGGTCTGGACTTTCACTTGGCCATTCTAACACCTGGATATGTTTATTTTTGAACCATTCCATTGTAGATTTTGCTTTATGTTTTGGATCATTGTCTTGTTGGAAGACAAATCTCCGTCCCAGTCTCAGGTCTTTTGCAGACTCCATCAGGTTTTCTTCCAGAATGGTCCTGTATTTGGCTCCATCCATCTTCCCTGTCCCTGCTGAAGAAAAGCAGGCCCAAACCATGATGCTGCCACCACCATGTTTGACAGTGGGTATGGTGTGTTCAGGGTGATGAGCTGTGTTGCTTTTACGCCAAACATAACGTTTTGCATTGTTGCCAAAAAGTTCAATTTTGGTTTCATCTGACCAGAGCACCTTCTTCCACATGTTTGGTGTGTCTCCCAGGTGGCTTGTGGCAAACCTTAAACAACACTTATGGATATCTTTAAGAAATGGCTTTCTTCTTGCCACTCTTCCATAAAGGCCAGATTTGTGCAATATACGACTGATTGTTGTCCTATGGACAGAGTCTCCCACCTCAGCTGTAGATCTCTGCAGTTCATCCAGAGTGATTGTGGGCCTCTTGTCTGCATCTCTGATCAGTCTTCTCCTTGTATGAGCTGAAAGTTTAGAGGGACGGCCAGGTCTTGGTAGATTTGCAGTGGTCTGATACTCCTTCCATTTCAATATTATCGCTTGCACAGTGCTACTTGGGATGTTTAAAGCTTGGGAAATCTTTTTGTATCCAAATCCGGCTTTAAACTTCTTCACAACAGTATCTCGGACCTGCCTGGTGTGTTCCTTGTTCTTCATGATGCTCTCTGCGCTTTTAACGGACCTCTGAGACTATCACAGTGCAGGTGCATTTATACGGAGACTTGATTACACACAGGTGGATTGTATTTATCATCATTAGTCATTTAGGTCAACATTGGATCATTCAGAGATCCTCACTGAACTTCTGGAGAGAGTTTGCTGCACTGAAAGTAAAGGGGCTGAATAATTTTGCACGCCCAATTTTTCAGTTTTTGATTTGTTAAAAAAGTTTGAAATATCCAATAAATGTCATTCCACTTCATGATTGTGTCCCACTTGTTGTTGGTTCTTCACAAAAAAATACAGTTTTATATCTTTATGTTTGAAGCCTGAAATGTGGCAAAAGGTCGCAAAGTTCAAGGGGGCCGAATACTTTCGCAAGGCACTGTACTTCATCCAGACAGACCTAGATGATAAATAACTGTTCTATTATTTCTCTATTTTCTTTCTCTCTGCATTGTTGGGAAGGGCCTGTAAGTAAGCGTTTCGTCTTCAACTGTTATTTATGAAGCATCTGACGAATAGCATTTGATTTTATTTCAATAAAATGCATCTGTACCTACAGTATTTAACGGTACTAGATATTTGGAATTTGACACAGATACTGCTGCAAGCCAGATTCAATCTATCTGTTCTCCACACATAGTGGCTGACCAGCGTCCGTTACCAAGGAAGCTAAGCAGAGACACCGGATGTCATTATCATACTCTATTTGACATAACCACCCTCTGTGATGTGTCTCTATGAGATGTTTTTCAGTTGATTTTGAATCCACTCAGATGCTAAAGGAAAGTGGCTTTTAAAGCTCCACAGAGAACAAACCAGAATGCGTTGTTACCAGTGCTATCATGAAACCACTTTGTGTGATACATTATATTAGGGTCCTCCCTGGTTCGCCTATAGCTTATTGGATTTCAGCTGAAGTTATTTATTTTGAATCTCTGGGCTTCTGTCAGATGTGTAGGTTTAGATACACGTAGACCTATAAGTGAATTATTGAAATGGCATGGTGTATTCAGAAGTATGTTTTCCAGAGGGTCCAACATATGCTGTATATGCTCACAATAATCCCTGGTATTACAATCTCAAAATATACATTGTGGCAATTTGGATGTATTGGATTGTTAATCCCATAGAATGTCACACTCATACCATTTACTCATTCATGATTACAATGATGCACACACACACGCGCGGATGCACTGGGCTGTGAAGGCGCACTGGCGACACAGTGAGTAGAGCCAGCGCAGGATTTCCTGGACCGAGAAGGCGGTCTGGAGCGTAGAGCTGGCACAAGGCGTCCTGGCTGGATGCTCACTTTAGCCCGGCAACTGCGGGGCGCTGGCACAGGACGCACTGGGCTGTGAAGGCCCCCCGGAGACGGTGCGCAGAGCCGGCGCAGGATATCCTAAATTGTAATGTCTTTAGTCTGTATGTCTTTTTGATTACGTGTCAGACCCCAGTAAGACCAGATATCCCCAGTGGCGTTGGCTAATAGGGGATCTTAATAAATCAATAATAACCCTTATCAGATATGAGCGCTCACAATCACATCCAGACAAACATTTATACTACATTCAAAGCAAACCGTTTATATCCGAACCACAACCGAAACTGCAAGCCATCTCTGTTTCACAGTTGAAGGCGATATTTTAAGACTATCTCTAAGTAGTGAATGTGGGATCAGACTCTGATGTTTGAAAGACCGAGTGTAATTGACACACTGAGTGTACAAAAAAAATGAAGAACATCTTCCTAATATTGAGTTGAATCCCTTTTTTTGCCCTCAGAACAGCCTCAATTCGTCGGGCATGGACTCTGAAAGTGTGGAAAGCGTTCCACAGGGATGCTGGCCGTTGTTGACTCCAATGTTTCCCATAGTTGTGTCAAGTTGGCTGGATGTCCTTTGGGTGGTGGACCGTTCTTGATACACATGGTAAACTGTTGAGAGGGAAAAACCAAGCAGCGTTGCAGATTCTGATACACTCATGCCGGTGCACCTGCCACCTACCACCATACCCCGTTCAAAGACGCTTAAATATTTTATCTTGCCCATTCACCCTCTGAATGGCACACATACACAATATATGTCTCAGTTGTCTCAAGGCTTAAAAATGATTCTTTAACCCCCCCTTCATCTACACTGATTCAATAAGGGATCATAGCCTGACCAGGTGAAAGCTATGTCATGGCAAGAGCAGGTGTTCATAATGTTTTGTACACTCAGTGTATATCATTATCAGAAGTCTCTTGAAGTGTTGATCCACAGCCGACCCAGACAGTAGTGCTGAGCGATAAACCAACATTTTTGTTATTTTTGGTTTTTAAAGTTATTGACCGACATCTGTTCAATTATTTGAATTGTTTTTTTTTCTGTGATCTCAATGCAGTTTCTGTAGACATAAATCAGATGAAGCCTGAACTGTGCGATGTAGTAGGGAGTTGTAGTTTCCAACAGGCCAATATTCTACATAGTTTAGCACAGAAACCGTGGTTATTAATTAACTACAATTACCATAATCCATTGCGAGCCCGCTTAAACTTGTCCAGTCTGTGCGGAGCAGACATGGAGACTGAGAGAAGAGAGAACTTGTGATCGAGAGGGATAGAAACCAGTTGCTTTGGGAGCCTGAAAATACATGATCTAAGTGATTGATAGTTGGTATTCAGCAGTCATAAAAGTATGCCATATTTACTTTGAAGAACTTCTAAAATGTTTTTTTTTCACACAGCATAGGCAGCAGCTCTATAGAGATGAGAAAATGACTTGGAATTAAATAATAAAGTCATCAAATATATATATTATTTTTTATTAAAGTAATGTGAATAAATTATGGTTAATAAGTGAAAAGAAGTAATGAACAGTCACTACCATCATGGGACTTGTATTGTTTTATACAGTGTTGTTACAGCCTTTAACCAACATAATGCATAGTGCATTTAATTTAAATAAATAAATAAATGAAAGGTTCTTCAAAGGGTTCTCCTATGGGGACAGCCGAAGAACCCTTATTGGTTCTAGATAGAAAAAAAAGTGCTAAGAGTGTAGGGGAATGCTGTACTGTATCTAAATGTCCTTTTTAAGCAGAACTTGAACAGGCCTTCAGTATTGGGAGCAACATTTCATAAGGGCTGTATTTCATATGTGCAGCCATAAAAACAGAAGCCTTTGAAATGTAAAGCATACCTCTTCAGAAATCCTAAACACATCTACTTATACCCGCTATGCATTGAAATCCCCAATATGTCCCCATGTGATGTTTGTCATCTAGTGATGATGAAGGCTCCCTCCCTCCATCCCTCCTTCCCTCCCATGGATAAGGAGATTCTCATCTTTTCTACACAAATCAAAGTGTCGGGCCGAGGCGGGGATTTGCCTGCAGTAAATGCATGGTTTCTTCGGGGGCTGGCAAAGCGCTGGCTCGCTATCGATGCCAATCAAAGTTGCCTACAGGAACCGTGTTTGCACTCTGTCAATGTGCCGTGTTGATTATAGAGTAGGAGAGTCGCTCGCGTACAACCCAGCGCTGTCGAGGAATCATGAATTACAAAGAGGTGGAGTATTTTACACTGCAACTCTTTAACCATCTGCAGATGCTCTGAATGGTTGGCAACCGAACATTTATACAGTATAGTGTAAAATGCAATGACAAAACGTGCATACAGAAAACACACACCTTTGGAATCATGGAGAAAAGCATTGGGGGTTGAGAGAGAGAGAAGCTTACTTAGAAAACAGAGAGAAAGACACTGTAGAGAATATTCTGCAAACCCCACAGCCTGCACCGGTTCATGCTGAATCACTGGGAAAGGGAACAATCAATATTGAAGTGAACTGTTGAAGCCCCAGTATTCAGAGAGGCTGGGGAGCTGCTGTGTATCTGAGAAATGTGATGGACTGGCCACTGGCTGCTACAGCAAACAGAAGTGTGTGTGTGTGTGTGTGTGTTTCAGAGAGTGAGAGAAGGGAAACATCAAGAGAGTGAGGAACAGTGTGTGTGCGTCTGTGTGCTTCATAGATTGGGCAAGCTGGCAAACTCAAAGAGAGTGAGGAACAGTGTGTGTGTGTCTGTGTGCTTCATAGACCGGGCAAGCTGGCAAACTCAAAGAGAGTGAGGAACAGTGTGTGTGCGTCTGTGTGCTTCATAGACCGGGCAAGCTGGCAAACTCAAAGAGAGTGAGGAACAGTGTGTGTGTGACTGTGTGCTTCATAGACCGGGCAAGCTGGCAAACTCAAAGAGAGTGAGGAACAGTGTATGTGTGACTGTGTGCTTCATAGACCGGGCAAGCTGGCAAACTCAAAGAGAGTGAGGAACAGTGTATGTGTGACTGTGTGCTTCATAGACCGGGCAAGCTGGCAAACTCAAAGAGAGTGAGGAACAGTGTGTGTGTGACTGTGTGCTTCATAGACCGGGCAAGCTGGCAAACTCAAAGAGAGTGAGGAACAGTGTGTGTGCGACTGTGTGCTTCATAGACCGGGCAAGCTGGCAAACTCAAAGAGAGTGAGGAACAGTGTATGTGTGACTGTGTGCTTCATAGACCAGGCAAGCTGGCAAACTCAAAGAGAGTGAGGAACAGTGTATGTGTGACTGTGTGCTTCATAGACCAGGCAAGCTGGCAAACTCAAAGAGAGTGAGGAACAGTGTATGTGTGACTGTGTGCTTCATAGACCAGGCAAGCTGGCAAACTCAAAGAGAGTGAGGAACAGTGTATGTGTGACTGTGTGCTTCATAGACCGGGCAAGCTGGCAAACTCAAAGAGAGTGAGGAACAGTGTATGTGTGACTGTGTCCTTCATAGACCAGGCAAGCTGGCAAACTCAAAGAGAGTGAGGAACAGTGTATGTGTGACTGTGTCCTTCATAGACCAGGCAAGCTGGCAAACTCAAAGAGAGTGAGGAACAGTGTATGTGTGACTCTGTGCTTCATAGACCAGGCAAGCTGGCAAACTCAAAGAGAGTGAGGAACAGTGTGTGTGTGACTGTGTGCTTCATAGACCAGGCAAACTCAAAGAGAGTGAGGAACAGTGTATGTGTGACTGTGTGCTTCATAGACCAGGCAAGCTGGCAAACTCAAAGAGAGTGAGGAACAGTGTATGTGTGACTGTGTGCTTCATAGACCAGGCAAACTCAAAGAGAGTGAGGAACAGTGTGTGTGTGACTGTGTGCTTCATAGACCAGGCAAACTCAAAGAGAGTGAGGAACAGTGTATGTGTGACTGTGTGCTTCATAGACCAGGCAAACTCAAAGAGAGTGAGGAACAGTGTGTGTGTGACTGTGTGCTTCATAGACCAGGCAAACTCAAAGAGAGTGAGGAACAGTGTATGTGTGACTGTGTGCTTCATAGACCAGGCAAACTCAAAGAGAGTGAGGAACAGTGTATGTGTGACTGTGTGCTTCATAGACAGTGTATGTGTGACTGTGTGCTTCATAGGCAAACTCAAAGAGAGTGAGGAACAGTGTATGTGTGTCTGTGTGCTTCATAGACCAGGCAAACTCAAAGAGAGTGAGGAACAGTGTATGTGTGACTGTGTGCTTCATCTCAAAAGTGAGGAACAGTGTATGTGTGTGACAGCCTTCATAGACAAACCAGACCAGGCAAACTCAAAGAGAGTGAGGAACAGTGTATGTGTGACTGTGTGCTTCATAGACCAGGCAAACTCAAAGAGAGTGAGGAACAGTGTATGTGTGACTGTGTGCTTCATAGACCAGGCAAACTGGCAAACTCAAAGAGAGTGAGGAACAGTGTATGTGTGACTGTGTGCTTCATAGACCAGGCAACTCAAACTCAAAGAGAGTGAGGAACAGTGTATGTGTGACTGTGTGCTTCATAGACCTGGGGCAGGCAAACTCAAAGAGAGTGAGGAACAGTGTGTGTGACTGTGTGCTTCATAGAGCAGGCAAACTCAAAGAGAGTGAGGAACAGTGTATGTGTGACTGTGTGCTTCATAGACCAGGCAAACTCAAAGAGAGTGAGGAACAGTGTATGTGTGACTGTGTGCTTCATAGACCAGGCAAACTCAAAGAGAGTGAGGAACAGTGACTGTGTGCTTCATAGAGCAGGCAAACTCAAAGAGAGTGAGGAACAGTGACTGTGTGCTTCATAGAGCAGGCAAACTCAAAGAGAGTGAGGAACAGTGTATGTGTGACTGTGTGCTTCATAGACCAGGCAAACTCAAAGAGAGTGAGGAACAGTGTATGTGTGACTGTGTGCTTCATAGAGCAGGCAAACTCAAAGAGAGTGAGGAACAGTGTGTGTGTGACTGTGTGCTTCATAGACCAGGCAGGCAAACTCAAAGAGAGTGAGGAACAGTGTGTGTGTGACTGTGTGCTTCATAGATAGCAAACCAGGCAAACTCAAAGCAAACTCAAAGAGTGAGGAACAGTGTATGTGTGACTGTGTGCTTCATAGACCAGGCAAACTCAAAGAGAGTGAGGAACAGTGTATGTGTGACTGTGTGCTTCATAGACCAGGCAAACTCAAAGAGAGTGAGGAACAGTGTATGTGTGACTGTGTGCTTCATAGACCAGGCAAACTCAAAGAGAGTGAGGAACAGTGTATGTGTGACTGTGTGCTTCATAGACCAGGCAAACTCAAAGAGAGTGAGGAACAGTGTATGTGTGACTGTGTGCTTCATAGACCAGGCAAACTCAAAGAGAGTGAGGAACAGTGTATGTGTGTCTGTGTGCTTCATAGACCAGGCAAACTCAAAGAGAGTGAGGAACAGTGTATGTGTGACTGTGTGCTTCATAGACCAGGCAAACTCAAAGAGAGTGAGGAACAGTGACTGTGTGCTTCATAGAGCAGGCAAACTCAAAGAGAGTGAGGAACAGTGTATGTGTGACTGTGTGCTTCATAGACCAGGCAAACTCAAAGAGAGTGAGGAACAGTGTATGTGTGACTGTGTGCTTCATAGACCAGGCAAACTCAAAGAGAGTGAGGAACAGTGATGTGTGTGTGCTTCATAGACCAGGCAAACTCAATGAGAGTGAGGAACAGTGACTGTGTGCTTCATAGACCAGGCAAACTCAAAGAGAGTGAGGAACAGTGTATGTGTGACTGTGTGCTTCATAGACCAGGCAAACTCAAAGAGAGTGAGGAACAGTGTATGTGTGACTGTGTGCTTCATAGAGCAGGCAAACTCAAAGAGAGTGAGGAACAGTGACTGTGTGCTTCATAGAGCAGGCAAACTCAAAGAGAGTGCGGAACAGACAGAGTTGCTTTTTTTCAGGTAGAGGCAGATCTGTTCTATGAAGATGCGGGGGAACATTGATTTACTGCTGCCCAGTACAGATCCCACAAGGCTCATGCGAAGGATAGTTAAGTCTAGCCCTACAACTCAATTCAATTCAAACTTGCTAGTAGTACAGTATCTCTCTAGCTTTCTCTGTCCCCTCCTCTCTCGATCTTTACATGTCTCATCTCTCACTCTTTCTGTTTTCTCCCCCGCAAAGAGAGGTCATCCTAAGTAGAGGTCGACTGATTAATCGAAATGGCCGATTTAATTAGGGCCGATTTTGAAGTTTTCATAACAATCGGAAATCGGTATTTTTGGGCGCCGTTTTTTTGTAATTATTTAAAAAAATATATATATATATTTATATTTATACATATTTATATATATATATATATATATATTTATATTTATATACCTTTATTTAACTAGGCAAGTCAGTTAAGAACACATTCTTATTTTCAATGACGGCCTAGGAACGGTGGGTTAACTTCCTTGTTCAGGGGCAGAATGACAGATTTTTCACCTTGTCAGCTCGGGGGATCCAATCTTGCAACCTTACAGTTAACTAGTCCAACGGAATAACGACCTGCCTCCTTCTCGTTGCACTCCACAAGGAGACTGACTGCCTGTTACGCAAAAGCAGTAAGCCAAGGTAAGTTGCTAGCTAGCATTAAACTTATCTTTATAAAAAACAATCAATCAATCATAATCACTAGTTAACTACACATGGTTGATGATATTACTAGATATTATCTAGCGTGTCCTGCATTGCATATAATCTGACTGAGCCTAAAAGCATACAAGTATCTAGGTATCTGACTGAGTGGTGGTAGGCAGAAGCAGGTGCGTATACATTCGTTCTAACAGCACTTTCGTTTGTTTTGCCAGCAGCTCTTCGTTGTGCGTCAAGCATTGCGCTGTTTATGACTTCAAGCCTATCAACTCCCGAGATGAGGCTTGTGTAACCGAAGTGAAATGGCTGGCTAGTTAGCGCGCGCTAATAGCGTTTCAAACATCACTCGCTCTGAGCCTGTGGTTGTTTCCCTTGCTCTGCATGGCTTCGAGGGTGGCAGTTGTCGTTGTGTTGCTGGTTCGAGCCCAGGGAGGAGCGAGGAGAGCAACGGAAGCTATACTGTTACACTGGCAAAGCTAAAGTGCCTATAAAAACATCCAATAGTCAAAGGTTAATGAAATACAAATGGTATAGAGGGAAATAGTCCTATAATTCCTATAATAACTGCAACCTAAAACTTCTTACCTGGGAATATTGAAGACTCATGTTAAAAGGAACCACCAGCTTTCATATGTTCTCATGTTCTGAGCAAGGAACTGAAACGTTAGCTTTCTTACATAGCACATATTGCACTTTTACTTTCTTCTCCAACACTTTGTTTTTACATTATTTAAACCAAATTGAACATGTTTCATTATTTACTCGAGGCTAAATTGATGTTATTGATGTATTATATTAAGTTAAAATAAGTGTTCTTTCAATATTGTTGTAATTATCATTATTACAAATAAATAAATACAAATCAGCCGTTTAATCGGTATCGTTTTTTGGGTCCTCCAATAATTGGTATCGGTATCGGTGTTGAAAAATCATAATCGGTCGACCTCTAATCCTAAAACCTCACCTCAGCCAATAGTTAAGCCCAGTCGTTTCAACTCCCTCTCTTACTGTCCCTCTCCCTCCCTCTCTCACTGTCCCTCTCCCTCCCTCTCTCACTGTCCCTCTCCCTCCCTCTCTCACTGTCCCTCTCCCTCCCTCTCTCACTGTCCCTCTCCCTCCCTCTCCCTCTCTCACTGTCTCTCTCCCTCCCTCTCTCTCTCTCACTGTCTCTCTCTCTCTCTCTCTCTCTCACTGTCCCTCTCCCTCCCTCTCTCACTGTCCCTCTCCCTCCCTCTCTCACTGTCTCTCTCTCACTGTCTCTCTCTCTCTTTCTCTCTCTCTTTCTCTCCCCTTTTCATATTTCATCCCATGTTCTGAGAAGAGGCAGCAGGGAATGGCGTCTTAAATCAGTCCAGAAGGGAAGGTGGACAGGGAGGAGGGGGGATTGACTGACTGCCATCCTGGACCCATAGACAGACATTATTCATGCTTTCTGTGCCAGTGGCACTGACTGAGACACAGGCCAGTCCTAATCCTCCATCGAGAGATGAGAGAGATGGGGCCTAGGCCCTTTCCACCGGCCGGCTGCTATAGCAGGTACCTCTAAGAAACATCCTCCCTTTGGATAGAACCCTGAAGACTTTAATACTGTCTGTTGGGATGGAACCCTGATGACTTTAATACTGTCTATTTGGATAGAACCCTGAGAGCTTTAATACTGTCGGTTTGGATAGAACCCTGAGAGCTTTAATACTGTCGGTCTGGATAGAACCCTGAGGGCTTTAATACTGTCGGTTTGGATAGAACCCTGAGGGCTTTAATACTGTCGGTCTGGATAGAACCCTGAGGGCTTTAATACTGTCGGTTTGGATAGAACCCTGAGGGCTTTAATACTGTCGGTCTGGATAGAACCCTGAGGGCTTTAATACTGTCGGTCTGGATAGAACCCTGAGGGCTTTAATACTGTCGGTCTGGATAGGTCGGTCTGGATAGAACCCTGAGGGCTTTAATACTGTCGGTCTGGGATAGAACCCTGAGGGCTTTAATACTGTCTGGGTCTGGATAGAACCCTGAGGGCTTTAATACTGGATAGAACCCTCGGTCTGGATAGAACCCTGAGGGCTTTAATACTGTCGGTCTGGATAGAACCCTGAGGGGCTTCTGGATAGAAAGGGCTTTAATACTGTCGGTCTGGATAGAACCCGGCTTTAATACTGGATAGAACCCTGAGGGCTTTAATACTGTCGGTCTGGATAGAACCCTGAGGGCTTTAATACTGTCGGTCTGGATAGAACCCTGAGGGCTTTAATACTGTCGGTCTGGATAGAACCCTGAGGGCTTTAATACTGTCGGTCTGGATAGAACCCTGAGGGCTTTAATACTGTCGGTCTGGAATGCTAATAAAGAAACGTGTTGTTATCCCTCCTTCCGTTCTCCTCTGCCGCCAAGAGTCTGGCTGAATATCTCTCTTGGAGGCAGCGTTCTCTTTTGTCTCTGGCGCTGTTTCCAATCTTTGCGTGTGTTTGTGGCTTGGGCTCACACGTCCCAGCGTCCTCCTGTGCGTCAGATCTCTCTCTGTGGATAGTGGTCGTCAAAGCAAACACAGTGAGCTGCTGAACATCCCATGTGATTAGTCAAAGGAAAGGTGGCACCCTGGTACAGCTGCAGAATGGCAGGCATGCTTTCTGTTGTCTCTGCCAATGCCCATGTCTGCTTGTTGCTGTTATGCTGCTGTTTTGTCCTTTCCCTCAGATTCTGGACACTGAAGGCTAAAGCCCTGAACTGGACTTTGACTTTGCCAAAACATTTTCTAAAGATGGATTGCTGTGGAAACTCAACATAAATTAATCTAGCTTTGATTACATTTGATTCAGTTTCTATGCTATAAATAAAGGTATTTCATGTCTTGAAGTCAGCCACAAAGTAGCTTAAAGAAATCAAACACCTTTAAAATGTCTGTCAAGTTGCACTGGAGCTTGAAAAAGTAATTGAGACTGAAAAGCCAGACTTGGCTCTCTGCTATTATGAAAATCCATCTGCACTCTGGGCCTTTGAAAAGATCATTGTGAAAAGCCGACAGATTTTCTATTGAATTATAAAAGTTTAACTTTGTGGATGGAGAGATTGTACAGAAAGCGTTTGCAGCCAGAGGTGAGTGTGTGTGTGTGTGTGTGTGTGTGTGTGTCTTCAAAATGGGTAGTTGATCTGCTCTGTGCATTGCAGCCTCGCACACTGTAATGATGAGAAAGAGGAAGACAATAAGGAAGTGGCCAAATAGCTAATGTCTGTTACAGTCAGCAGGTGTTGACGTTGTCTATTCTTATTCCTTTTAGAGGTGGCTGTGCTGTGCTCAGGCTCAGTGTTGTTCAACAGAAGGTATGCAGTAATTAGACAGAGGTTAAGTGAGTGTGTGACCTTTCTCTCCCGTCTCCATACATCTCTCAGAAGGACGGCAAACTAAGTATCGCCTTGTTTTCTTACAATTAAAATCGCCCAATCACTCCCTCCTGCATCTCCACCTCATTCACTGTTTTACTCTCTTTCTCTCTCTCTTTAATAACCCTCCCACCCACCTTTACTCTCTCTCTGGCATCTCTCTCTTCCCTTTACCCTCTCTCTTTCTCTTTCCCGATTTCTCTCCTTTCTCTCTTTCGCTCTCTCTCCCTTTCTCTGAGTTCCCACTGTTCTCTCATAACTATGGAATGCCTCCCTCCCCTGGTCGTTCTGAACAGAAGAGAAAGGCCAGTACTGTTGATGAGTCCGTTCCACAGCCAGGACTGTAAATGCAAATGACTTCTCACTCTCTGCAGTCATGTACTTCATGACAAACCCACACTCCATTATTTAGTGAGGAAACGATCATTTCCCCTTCCTCTTTGTTCGAGGAGTCTTTGTTAGAACAGCACTGCTTGCTGAGATTCATTTTGGGTTTTGCAGTCGTGTTGGTTGCTAGTGAACGGTGTGGCGCTATAACGCTGTGTGCTTTTCTCAGGGGGCTGAATGGACACAAGGCTTTTATTTATTCTTATCTATGTTTATCTTATCTGGGTTTGCTCTACGTCATTCTATGGGGCTATATCTAGTCCAGATTGCTGCGCTCACTTTGAACCCTCGCTGCATGTCTGTATTTATTTCCCAGTCTTGGCAGAGCACCTTGGCCTGAGCAATAGCCCTGGTAGTGATGGCTTCGTCAGTGTAGTGTCTCAAAGTGAAGTAGCGCTCTGTTTTATTGGACTTCTCAACGCTGTGTATGACAGTGGCCTAGATTTGGCACGAGGGACTACCGTCACTTTTCCAATGAGAAACGCTCAGTTTGTGTTTTCCGTTGCAAACCGTTTTGCTACGGTGTGCCCTAATGAATACGGGCGTGTAGTCCCTATTAGCAGCATGTGATCCAATAGAGGAGAAACACTGGGTCCTCAGCCTCCTGAGCCTGACGCTGCTACGCTGGGCTGGCTCCTGCATACATTACCATGAGTGATGGGCCTCCATTGTTCCAACTTGAAAGGATCCACGGTTATTCTGATGAGCCGTGGGAAAAGGCCACATTGCTAATCTTCCTCTCCTCTATTTTATTTTTCTCTCTCCCTCTTTCACTTTCCTCTCTCTCTCTCCCTCTTTCACTTTCCTCTCTCTCCCTCTCTCTCTCCCTCTCTCCCCCTCTCTCTCTCTCTCTCTCTTTTTCTTTGCCAGTCCTCTCTGATTGTTGTCATCCTCTCTGCACACAGAGACCACATGTGGAGAGATGACTATGGTGCTTTTCTTTGATGAGCAAACCTTGGCAGGGACAGCCCTGCTATCCCAGAGTGCACTGCACTACTAACAATATTACACTCCTCTAATTGGTAAGCTAAATAACACTAAGTTGCCATTCAGTGATAAAACCCCAACAAAACATATGTGTTTTAATTCGCAGTGCATAGTCCCAGAATGGTCTATACTAGGAACACATCAGGAATCATGTTGTGTGTGATGCACTCGTGCAAATTGCTGTCTCTTATTAGACCCAAGGTACGGTAAATAGGACAGTGTGTTGTTGTTTTTGGTGACAGCCTTGGGAGATGTGAGTGATGCAGTTGACACAAGGCTGCGTTAACTGATAGAGGTCCTCTTTATTAAACTGATAATGTCCTCTTTATTCACTGTTTCTCTATATTGACTGTCTGTTAACTGATAGAGGTCCTCTTTATTCACTGTTCCTCTATATTGACTGTCTGTTAACTGATAGAGGTCCTCTTTATTCACTGTCCCTCTATAGAGACTGTGTTAACTGATAGAGGTCCTCTATATAGACTGTGTTAACTGATAGAGGTCCTCTTTATTCACTGTTCCTCTATATAGACTGTGTTAACTGATAGAGGTCCTCTATATAGACTGTGTTAACTGATAGAGGTCCTCTTTATTCACTGTTCCTCTATAGAGACTGTGTTAACTGATAGAGGTCCTCTATATAGACTGTGTTAACTGATAGAGGTCCTCTTAATTCACTGTTCCTCTATAGAGACTGTGTTAACTGATAGAGGTCCTTTATATAGACTGTGTTAACTGATAGAGATCCTCTTTATTCACTGTTCCTCTATAGAGACTGTGTTAACTGATAGAGGTCCTTTATATAGACTGTGTTAACTGATAGAGGTCCTCTATATAGACTGTGTTAACTGATAGAGGTCCATAGACTGTGTTAACTGATAGAGGTCCTCTATATAGACTGTGTTAACTGATAGAGGTCCTCTTTATTCACTGTTCCTCTATAGAGACTGTGTTAACTGATAGAGGTCCTCTATATAGACTGTGTTAACTGATAGAGGTCCTCTTAATTCACTGTTCCTCTATAGAGACTGTGTTAACTGATAGAGGTCCTCTATATAGACTGTGTTAACTGATAGAGGTCCTCTTTATTCACTGTTCCTCTATAGAGACTGTGTTAACTGATAGAGGTCCTCTTTATTCACTGTTCCTCTATATAGACTGTGTTAACTGATAGAGGTCCTCTTTATTCACTGTTCCTCTATAGAGACTGTGTTAACTGATAGAGGTCCTCTTTATTCACTGTTCCTCTATATAGACTGTGTTAACTGATAGAGGTCCTCTATATAGACTGTGTTAACTGATAGAGGTCCTCTATATAGACTGTGTTAACTGATAGAGGTCCTCTATAGAGACTGTGTTAACTGATAGAGGTCCTCTATAGACTGTGTTAACTGATAGAGGTCCTCTTTATTCACTGTTCCTCTGTAGAGACTGTGTTAACTGATAGAGGTCCTTTATATAGACTGTGTTAACTGATAGAGGTCCTCTATATAGACTGTGTTAACTGATAGAGGTCCTCTATAGAGACTGTGTTAACTGATAGAGGTCCTCTATATAGACTGTGTTAACTGATAGAGGTCCTCTTTATTAACTGTTCCTCTATTCAGTTCCTCTATAGACTGTGTTAACTGATAGAGGTCCTCTTTATTCACTGTTCCTCTATATAGACTGTGTTAACTGATAGAGGTCCTCTTTATTCACTGTTCCTCTATATAGACTGTGTTAACTGATAGAGGTCCTCTATATAGACTGTGTTAACTGATAGAGGTCCTCTTTATTCACTGTTCCTCTATATAGACTGTGTTAACTGATAGAGGTCCTCTTTATTCACTGTTCCTCTATATAGACTGTGTTCTGATAGAGACTGTGTTAACTGATAGAGGTCCTCTTTATTCACTGTTCCTCTATAGAGACTGTGTTAACTGATAGAGGTCCTCTTTATTCACTGTTCCTCTATAGAGACTGTGTTAACTGATAGAGGTCCTCTTTATTCACTGTTCCTCTATATAGACTGTGTTAACTGATAGAGGTCCTCTCTATAGAGACTGTGTTAACTGATAGAGGTCCTCTTTATTCACTGTTCCTCTATAGAGACTGTGTTAACTGATAGAGGTCCTCTTTATTCACTGTTCCTCTATAGAGACTGTGTTAACTGATAGAGGTCCTCTTTATTCACTGTTCCTCTATAGAGACTGTGTTAACTGATAGAGGTCCTCTTTATTCACTGTTCCTCTATATAGACTGTGTTAACTGATAGAGGTCCTCTCTATAGAGACCGTGTTAACTGATAGAGGTCCTCTTTATTCACTGTTCCTCTATAGAGACTGTGTTAACTGATAGAGGTCCTCTTTATTCACTGTTCCTCTATAGAGACTGTGTTAACTGATAGAGGTCCTCTATATAGACTGTGTTAACTGATAGAGGTCCTCTTTATTCACTATTCCTCTATATAGACTGTGTTAACTGATAGAGGTCCTCTTTGTTCACTGTTCCTCTATAGAGACTGTGTTAACTGATAGAGGTCCTCTATATAGACTGTGTTAACTGATAGAGGTCCTCTTTATTCACTGTTTCTCTATAGAGACTGTGTTAACTGATAGAGGTCCTCTTTATTCACTGTACCTTTTTATATTGACAGTGTTTACTTATGGAGGTCCTCTTGAAACCCACTCGGGTCTCACCTCCCTCACCTGTCTCCTCATGAATGGACGAGGCTGCTCCTTGTCATAGCAACCTAGGGTCATGACAGACTCTGTGGTGTAGAGGAAAATGAGGAGAGAGAGCCTTGTGAGCTAGGGGGTCTGTGTGTGAAGGATACAACCGGAGAGGGCCACGCAGTGGACTTCAGAGGAGACATACCTGTATGTATCTGACCCACTGTTCACTGACCTACATCGACCAGAATGATAGCGCTCCCGCAGAATCCTCTTTGAACTCCAAATGAAACTCCATTCTAAACTAGATTGAGTTGAGTTTTCAATGTAAACAACTTTCTTAGTGAATCTGATGAAGCTGCTGTAAAACTAAGGAATTCCTAATGATGGGTGTTTGAGGGTCTCAACTCTGTCTGCTTCCACTTGCCTGGTTTGGAGATCACTCTATTTTCTATCACAAGCCGTGTGTGTGTGGTGTGTCTGTGTCCGTGGCATCGTGTCCGTGAATGCCTGTGCGTGTGGGTTTCCATGTGAGATGAACGGCGTGTTCTGAACCACGGTGGGGCAGCGTCCACATTGTAAAGCCACTGACTTATCGGGGTCACAAGGTTTAATTGGATCCTTCTTTACCTAGGGGCGGCGACCTGTTCACAACGTAAACAAATGGCAGGAGCTATCAGACGACCATTTCCAAACGGATCCAATCAGAGGCCCGTTACCCGTTCTATAGCCCTGCGCCTGGCTAGAGAGGAAGCAGGGAGCCATATCATAGACATCGTAGAGGGGCCTTTGTTGTATTAGAGGGTCATCAGGTTAGACATTCCCTGACTATACAACACAACACTCTTCTGTTTATCGCACACATTGAAGCTGACACAATACGATACAAGCCGGGCCTGTGTTATTAGGACCGGCTTGCTTTTGCTCTGGAGTAATGGCGTTGTATCAATATGAGCTACTGTTCTACTGACCACGGGTGTCATTCTGTAAGGCAAGGTGATACTAGAGCCGTATTTACTGATATCGTAGGCCTAGAATTACATTCGCTGTTTATGGGCACCGATTCCCATATATCTAATGAGATGTCACATCCAATATGGCCGCCGTCTCTTCTATACACACCAGACTGGTAAACAATGAATGTGCCCAATCTATTTAGGCTATACAAGGCTTTCTGCTGCAGTGAGGCACAGAGACAACTCTAAACACTCTGAGATGGAACATTCTCTTCCTTTCCCTTCCTGTGTGAATGCCTCTCTGTGCTTAAGTGCCTCACTGAAGAATACCATTCCTGCTCTCCTGGTCTCACGCCGTCGTTTCTTTACTGCACAGAGGTGTTGAGCAACGATGAGAAGAGTGTTTGTGTGTGTGTGTGTTTGTGCGTGCGTGTGAAAGCGATAAATTCTTGGAATAATTTTTCTAGCCTCTCTCTCTCTGCCTCTCTCTCTGCCTCTTTCTCTGCCTCTTTCTCTTTGCCAGGGAGCAGAAAGTAGGTCAGAAACTGTGGCAGTGTTGGTGAAGAGTAAACAGGCTTCAACGGCCAGGCAGGGATGTGATGTGTGTCAAGTAGTTCTAGAGTGCCGCGGCCCACAGTGCACTGCTCCCCGCCACTAATGAGGTCGAACGGATAGATGGAGGCCTTTAAACATATCTGTCCAATACATTCCAGCTCATGCAGCACCATGCGAATCACAAGAGGACTGCCTCAAGGCTTGAAGAGCATCCCCAATGAAATACAGTTGGAGAAAGTCAGATTTACTATTATCCATGGATTTACTATTATCCATGGCATTATGGATAATAGGATATCATAGGCTGTTGTTTAGCTACAGTTTGTGTGCTAGCCCTCCCTGCAACAGGAAGTCTTTGGAATGTAAACTATGCATCTGGAACAGACATAGATGTTTGGCTGCTATGACAGATGTGAAACTTCATCTCAGCTTTAGAAATCATCCAGGCAGATATTGCTCCTCGTCCCTATTCAGTAACACAGCAATTGAGAATTTACATTTACATGACAACAGTAACACAGTCGGAGCCTGCAGCAAAGTTGCGTGACGCATGAATGATATTGGAGGTTAAACTGCAATTGCTTTGTGCCAAGGAACACAAGCAAATGCCCCAGAGCAAGTCTCATCTCCCTCTTGGAAATGAAACGGCAATCTGCCTGCATTATAGATCCTGTTTCAGATAAGGTTTCATGTCACCTGCCACCTGTTAATTCATATTGGAAGTCAGAGTTACTTTACCTCTTGTACTCACCTGTCCAGATGTTATCAACTCTAACACATACAAACATACAAACTGTGCTGAACTAACTTCTTCCACATCCAGGATTTAACTGGCTGGATTCAGCAGAACCTCGCAGGGATGTGTGTAGCCTATATCTGAATTGAGATCAGGCCCAGTGGGTGGTCCACAGTTGAGACGTGAGCGTCTGACCTCAGGAAGGCACCCAGAATAAGAGGGGAGCGAACTGGCCTCGTCTAAGGCCGTCTCAGGCCCCATGAGTGATGGACAGAGAGTTGGAGCCTCGCGCTGCCTTGGCCTGGGCTAACAGAAATATGAATGAAGGGCGAGTGGGAACAATCCTGACTGACTATGTGGAGCGTCGCCTGGTACTATGTGGAGCGTCGCCTGGTACTATGTGGAGCGTCGCCTGGTACTATGTGGATGCCTGGTACTATGTGGAGCGTCGCCTGGTACTATGTGGAGCGTCGCCTGGTACTATGTGGAGCGTCGCCTGGTATGACGGATCTCCTTGGCTCCAGCGATGCCGGGCCCGTCTAGACCGGACTCTGGAAGATAGATAAACCATTCTGCCTTCTAGTCCCTGGGTTGTAGCCGATTCATCAGACCGGCCCACAGCGGAGGAGTTATGTGCCATAAACTCATGAAATACCCAGCTGGGATGAGCTGTGGGAAATGACAACGGAGGGCTCCGTACTTTATATATCGCCTGCCCTCACTTTTCTTTATTGATTTATTTCTATATTATTTTCCGATATTGACTTTGCTCTCGCTGGGAATCGTGATTACTGTTGAGGAATGGCAAGCTGGTCGGCTGGGGACTTCTCTCTCTGTGCTTCAATACTGCTCAGTCACCTCGCCTTCACTGTGTCTCACCTAGACTTTGCTCCCCATCTCCTCAGTCAGGGAAAACCAATGGAGATTGTCTTTGGGATTATCCACCAGGAAAACAGTGTAGACCGGAGCGTTGGTTTTGGCGGTGTTGATGTGTTATATGTTAGCTAAGCTCATAAGCCATCCCCTTCCTTGTCTTTGTTTTCTTATTGGCTTAAAGCAATTAAAATCTCCGGGGTGGTGGCTTGGTTTCTGGGGGCTTGTCGGGGAGCGCTCTCTCTGGGGAGAATAGTGAAGGACTGCCAGCCTGCTTTATGAACAGGGATTAATAACTCTCCCAGTTAATAAGGACAAGTTGCACAGAGACAGGGACGAAAGTTTTGGGGTTTTGCATTGATTAAGTTATGACATACTTTCCCTCTGTCAGTGGAAAGGCACTGTGGAACTCTAGTGGAAGCTGACGGTACTGCTGGAGGAGAGTCATTTTCCCCTGACCTTTTTATTAGAAGTGTGAATAAATTGTTGTGGATTGGAGTTTGGAATTGTGAGATGTGATAAAGGTATCCATGAATAATGTAAATGAATAGAGAAACCAGCTGGATGGAAGTGCTATGGTATTAATAGGGTTGTTTGCAAACTCAGGAAACTGTGGCAAGTAGACTCACTTTCCAATGTTTGTGTGTGTGTGTGTGTGCCCCAGTTTCTCTCTGTTGGAGCTGAAGTAGGTGTTGGAATTCAATCAGATATCGCTGTACTCAGCAGATTGGATTTAGTCATAGAAGTGCTTCCTATATTCCATCAGTGTCGAGAGAGAGAGGTAGAGAGAAAGAGAGAGACTGTCACCCTAGTTAATAGTAGAGTGAGACATCTCTGAGGTCTAACTAGGAGACAAAATAAGCTCTGAATGTTCTAGAAATGGAGCTGTTGTCAGTCTGAACTGTGCAACTCTGTAACCTTTTGTCTGGCTTGGTACTGCTGTGTTGCTGAGCCAGTGTAGCTGTGAATGCAGGGAGGGTCAGCTGAAGAGAGACTGTGTGTAAGTATGGATGCGCGCGTGTGGGGGGGGTCTGTTTTCTGTCTGTCACTGGGAGAGGCAGCCTGCTTGCCAATGGCACACACCACACGCTTCATAATGACATTATACACTCTACCTCCACAGAGTTCAGAACTCCACAGAGCTCAGACCTCCACAGAGCTCAGACCTCCACAGAGCTCAGACCTCCACAGAGCTCAGACCTCCACAGAGCTCAGACCTCCACGGAGCTCAGACCTCCACAGAGCTCAGACCTCTGTTACTGTATTAGCACTCCCTCTCTGGGGGAGATCTGATCTTTCTCTCTGTTATCTACATCTCTGCCTAGCTCTCTCTCACTCTATCTATCTCCCTGTTTTCATTAATCTCTCTCTCTCCCACTCTCCCTCTCTCTCTCTCTCTCTCTCTTTCTCTCTTTCTCTCTTTTTTCTTTTCTTTTCTCTTATTTTATTTTTTGTTCATTTTTCCACTCCATTCAGTTGACCTGTGATGTGATCGATAAAGGGCTAACCTTTCCATCTGGCCCACTGGCCTTCACAGAGGCAGCAGTAGAACAGGCAGCAAGAAAAAACCAGAAAGGAAATTACCTGCGAGACTACATACAGTATGACCTGCTAGGCTACAGTATGACCTGCTAGACTACAGTATGACATGCTAGGCTACAGTATGACCTGCTAAGTTACAGTATGACCTGCTAGGCTACAGTATGACCTGCTAAGTTACAGTATGACCTGCTAGACTACAGTATGACCTGCTAAGTTACAGTATGACCTGCTAGGCTACAGTATGACCTGCTAGACTACAGTATGACCTGCTTAGTTACAGTATGACCTGCTAGACTACAGTATGACCTGCTAGACTACAGTATGACCTGCTAGACTACAGTATGACCTGCTAGACTACAGTATGACCTGCTAGACTACAGTATGACCTGCTAGACTACAGTATGACCTGCTAGACTACAGTATGGCCTGCTAAGTTACAGTATGACCTGCTTGGCTACAGTATGACCTGCTAGACTACAGTATGACCTGCTACACTACAGTAGACTACAGTATGACCTGCTAAGTTACAGTATGACCTGCTAGGCTCCAGTATGACCTGCTAGACTACAGGCTAGGCTACAGTATGACCTGCTAGGCTAAGTTACAGTATGACTTGCTAAGCTACAGTATGCCTTGCTGTTGTGCAGTATGACCTGCTAGTCCACAGTATGACCCGCTAGGCCACCTGCTAGGACTACAGTATGACCTGCTCGGCTACAGTATGATCTGCTAGGCTACAGTATGACCTGCTAGATTACAGTATGGCCTGCTAAGCTACCATATGACCAGCTAGACTACAGTATGACCTGCTCGGCTACAGTATTAGAGACGTGAGCACTGAGCAATACCTTAGTATGAGTAGAGTTTGCCTCGAGACACCCCTGTCTCCCCTCTCTCTCTCTCTCTCTCTCTCGCCTTTATCTCACTCTCTCCTGTATCTCTTTCTCTCTCACTTTCACTGTGGGTGACTTGGCACAACTCGGCAGATTTCAAGGTTTCCTCCACCTGTTTGCCATGTTCATTTCTGGAGGCATCCGTTTGGAGTGGTTGTGAAATGAAGTATTGGCAGTGCAGGCAGCTCTCCCCAGTGACGACCGTTCTTTAACACATTACAACAGCAACACTCTTGCTCATTGAGACATGAGGATGTTTGCTACACACACACACACACACACACACACACACAGTATGTGTAATGTATGGAGGTGTTTAGTGAGCAGCTGTAGAAGTGTCCTCTTGTCATTGGACAGCTGGTACAGTTACGTCTCACAGGCATGGCAGATCCTTTTAACTCTGACTGGTGGAGGAGGAGCATTCTACTTCCACTGATGAATCAGCTGCTTTATTGCTGTGTAAACACACGCAGGCAGGCACACACGCACTGGTGCACGCCACACACACACTGCAAGCAGGGGTTAGCGTTGGCATTGTCGCTAATGGCCTGTTTGGCATTTCATTTGGTCTTTTAGACACTTTTAGACTCTGCCGATGCGCAGAGAGACAGCGTATACACACACACACACACAGGCACTGTCTGGTGCTGAATACATTGTCTCTGAGGAATTATGGCGAATACTTAATTAGTGTCTGCGCTGAAGTGGTATGTGGGAATGTGGGTGTGTATCTTCTGTGTGTTGTGGGACAGGGCTTCTTGTGTTAATGTCTTTCCCTGGGGTTGTGGCTGGGCTGTATGAGTTTGTACACATATATTGTGTGCAGACATGTTTTTCCTGCTCTACACACACGTTTGAACAGACTATCTGCGATTATATGTGTGTGTGTGTGTGTTTGCCCACTGGTTAGCTACCTATCTGCAGCCTCTGCTCTCAGGGCAGGTGATTGCTTCCGTCAGCCTCATTACCATGGTTACCGCCCGGGGGGCTGTGGCACCGAGAGTATTAATCACATATTAGGATAAATCCTGGTCATCTAATTAGGGTGAAATTGTGCAGCAGTAATGTCTGGGAGGGCTGACTAGGGCCCATCAGGACACATCTGTCTCTACCTCACAGCCAACACACCACATTATTACTGCCTTATATTACCTTCTTTTTGAACTGCACGGCTATATCTGAATCTTTCTCTCCATCTCTCTTCCTCTGTGAGAATGGCTTACCAAGGAAAACCACCAAAAGGGCTAGTGTGAGGTTGTAACGGCGTTCTTCGTTTGTCGCAAGAAAGTCGGACCGAAATGCAGCGTGTAGGTTACTCATGTTTATTGGTGAAACAAACAAACGAACTATACACGAATAACTAATAAATACAAAACAACAAACGGAACGTGAAACCTATTACAGCCTGACTGGTGAAACTAACACAGAGACAGGAACAATCACCCACGAAATACAAAGCGAAACCCAGGCTACCTAAATACGGTTCCCAATCAGAGACAACGAGAATCACCTGACTCTGATTGAGAACCGCCTCAGGCAGCCAAACCTATTTAACACACACCCCTAATCAGCTACAATCCCAATAACTAAAACACCCCACTAAGAATACAACAAACAATAAACCCATGTCACACCCTGGCCTGACTAACTAATTAACTAAAACACAAAATACTAAGACCAAGGCGTGACAGAACCCCCCCCTAAGGTGCGGACTCCCGAACGCACCTCAAAACCATAGGGAGGGTCCGGGTGGGCGTCTGTCCATGGTGGCGGTTCCGGCTCCGGACGTGGACCCCACTTCATAAATGTCATTGTTCCTCCCCTTCGCGTCCTGGGATAATCCACCCTCACCGCCGACCATGGCCGAATAGTCCTCACCCAGAACCCTACATAACAGAGGAGCAGGTCGGGACTGAGGGGCAGCTCGGGACTGAGGGGCAGCTCGGGACTGAGGGGCAGCTCGGGACTGAGGGGCAGCCCGGGACTGAGGGAAGCCCAGGACTGAGGGGATGAAGCCCAGCCAGGACTGAGGGGAAGCTCGGGACTGAGATCCTGGGACTGAGCGGATCGGGACTGAGAAGAAGCCCAGTACTGAGAAGAAGCCCAGTACTGAGATGAAGCGGAGCCAGGCAGTTGAATCCGGCAGATCCTGGCTGACTGGCGGATCCTGGCCGACTGGCGGATCCTGGCCGACTGGCGGATCCTGGCCACTGGCGGATCCTGGCCGACTAGCGGATCCTGGCCGACTGGCGGATCCTGGCCGACTGGCGGATCTGGCGGATCCTGGCTGACTGGCGGATCCTGGCTGACTGGCGGATCCTGGCCGACTGGCGGATCCTGGCTGACTGGCGGATCCTGCCGACTAGCAGACTGGCGGATCCTGGCCGACTGGCGGATCCTGGCCGACTGGCGGATCCTGGCCGACTGGCGGATCCTGGCCGACTGGCGGATCCTGGCCGACTGGCGGATCCTGGCCGACTGGCGGATCCTGGCCGACTGGCGGATCCTGGCCGATCCTGGCTGACTGGCGGATCCTGGCTGACTGGCGGATCCTGGCTGACTGGCGGATCCTGGCCGACTGGCGGATCCTGGCCGACTAGCAGATCTGGTGGATCCTGGCTGACTGGCGGATCCTGGCCGACTGGCGGATCCTGGCCGACTGGCGGATCCTGGCCGACTAGCAGATCTGGCGGATCCTGGCCGACTGGCGGATCCTGGCCGACTGGCGGATCCTGGCCGACTGGCGGATCTGGCGGATCCTGGCCGACTGGCGGATCCTGGCCGACTGGCGGATCTGGCAGATCCTGGCTGACTGGCGGATCCTGGCTGACTGGCAGATCCTGGCTGACTGGCGGATCCTGGCCGACTAGCAGATCTGGCAGATCCTGGCTGACTGGCGGATCCTGGCTGACTGGCAGATCCTGGCTGACTGGCTGATCCTGGCTGACTGGCGGATCTTGGCTGACTGGCGGATCCTGGCCGACTGGCGGATCCTGGCTGACTGGATCCTGGGACTGGCGGATCCTGGCGACTGGCGGATCCTGGACTGGCGGATCCTGGCTGACTGGCGGATCTGGAAGAGTCCTGGCTGACTGGCGGATCTGGAAGAGTCTGGCTGATCCTGGCGGACTGGCGGATCTGGCTGACTGGCGGATCCTGGAACTGGCGGATCCTGGCTGACTGGCGGATCTGGAAGAGTCTGGCTGACTGGCGGATCTGGAAGACTGGCAGATCCTGGCTGACTGGCGGATCCTGGCTGACTGGCGGATCTGGAAGATCCTGGCTGACTGGCGGATCTGGAAGAGTCTGGCTGACTGGCGGATCTGGAAGAGTCTGGCTGTCTGGATCCTGACTGGCTGATCCTGGCGGATCTGGAAGAGTCTGGCTGACTGGCGGATCTGGAAGAGTCTGGCTGACTGGCGGATCTGGATCTGGTGGAAGAGTCTGGAAGAGTCTCTGCGGATCTGGAAGAGTCTGATCTGGAAGAGTCTGGCTGACTGGCGGATCTGGAAGAGTCTGGGACTGGCGGAGAGAGTCTGGCTGTCTGCGGATCTGGAATCCTGGCTGAGAGCGGATCTGGAAGAGTCTGGCGGATCTGGAAGAGTCTGGCTGACTGGCGGATCTGGAAGAGTCTGGCTGACTGGCGGATCTGCTGACTGGCGGATCTGGAAGAGTCTGGCTGACTGGCGGATCTGGAAGAGTCTGGCTGACTGGCGGATCTGGAAGAGTCTGGCGGATCTGGAAGAGTCTGGCTGTCTGGCGGATCTGGAAGAGTCTGGCTGTCTGGCGGATCTGGCTGCTCCATGCAGACTGGCAGCTCCTTGCAGACTGGCAGCTCTAGCTGCTCCATGTAGACTGGCAGCTCCTTGCAGACTGGCAGCTCTAGCTGCTCCAGGCAGACTGGCAGCTCTGGCTGCTCCATGCAGACTGGCAGCTCCTTGCAGACTGGCAGCTCTAGCTGCTCCATGCAGACTGGCAGCTCTGGCTGCTCCATGCAGACTGGCAGCTCCTTGCAGACTGGCAGCTCTAGCTGCTCCATGCAGACTGGCAGCTCTGGCTGCTCCATGCAGACTGGAGGCTCCGGCAGCGCTGGAGAGGAGAAAGGTTCTGACAGTACAGGAGAGGCGAGGCGCACTGTAGGCCTGATGCGTGGTGCTGGCACTGGTGGTATTGGGCCGAGGACACGCACAGGAAGCCTAGTGCGGGGAGCTGCTACCGGAAGGCTGGAGTGTGGAGGTGGTACTGGATAGACCGGACCGTGCAGGCACACTGGAGCTCTTGAGCACCGAGCCTGCCCATCCTTACCTGGTTGAATACTCTCGGTTGCCCTGCCAGTGCTGTGAGGAGAAATAGCCCGCACTGGGCTATGTAGGCGAACCGGAGACACCGAGCGCAAGGCTGGTGTCATGTAAGCCGGCCCAAGGAGACGCACAGGGGACCGGATGCGTAGAGCCGGCTTCATGGCATTTGGCTCGACGCTCAATCTAGCCCGGCCGATACGCGGAGCTGAAATATACCGCACCGGGCTATGCACCCGCACCACTGCATAACACGGTGCCTGCCCGGTCTCTCTAGACCCCCGGTAAGCACAGGGAGATTGCGCAGGTCTCCTACCTGACGCAGCCATACTCCCTGATAGCCCCCCCCAAGAAATTTTTGGGGCTGCTTTTCGGGCTTCCTTGCCAACCGTGTTCCCTCGTATTGTCGGCTCCTATCTCCGGCTGCCTCTGCTCTCCTTAGTGCCTCCACCTGTTGCCATGGGAGGCGATCTCTTCCGGCCAATATCTCCTCCCAAGTGTAACAACCTTTACCATCCAGCACGTCTTCCCATGTCCATGCACCGAATAATTCCTCCTCCCTTTGCTGCTCCAGCTGTCGCTGCCTGTTAACACGCTGCTCGGTCCGAGTTTGGTGGGTGATTCTGTAACGGCGTTCTTCGTTTGTCGCAAGAAAGTCGGACCGAAATGCAGCGAGTAGGTTACTCATGTTTATTGGTGAAACAAACAAATGAACTATACATGAATAACTAATAAATACAAAACAACAAACGGAACGTGAAACCTATTACAGCCTGACTTTTTTTATAAAAAATAATTTATTATCTTCAGTACCATTCATTCTTTACAAATCATAATTTACATACATACACAAATAATGATATTTTTAATTAAACTAATTAAATTAAACTAAACATAAACCCCAAACAAAACCTCAGGGGAGCATCTTCCCTCCCCGTCATCCTACAAAACACCTTTCCCTATCTCCCCGTCCCTAATCTATCCTCTTACAAATCTAAATGACACCCAGCCCTAAACCCCCCTTCCACCTCTCCCGAGCAGCATGCTGCCCCCACTTCTTCTCCTCCCCCTCAAATCTCCTTCCACTCTCCTCACTATCCTTCCACCCCCAATCTCTCCCTGTCTTCTCCATGTTCAGCCTTGCTTCCCACAGCCCCCGTTTAAAGAGACTCATGAGAAGCCAGAGCAGAAACCTGTCCCTATCCGTCCCTCTCACTCTCCCTACACCCCTCTCTAACCTGGCCCACGTCAATACAAAATCCCCCTTTACCAAACCTAACAACACCCGTGCCCTAGCCCATACTACTCCGGCAAAGGCACAGTCCCAAAAGACATGACGCACAGTCTCCTCCCTGCCACAAGAGGATCTTGGACAGGTGGGGGATTGCACTAAACTAAACCGGTACAAGATGGAACGTACCGGCAAACACTTATGAAGGCTCAACCAATTCAGGTCCTTGAGCCTGTTGTCCAGACCCCGCACCTGCACTCCCTCCCAGACCGCTTCCGAGATGCCTACTACAGGCGCCCGACTCTCTGCCTTTCTGACCTCCTCGTACAGGTGCCTATGATCTAAACCTACTCGGGCAACTTCAACCTCAGGGTGCGCACGCAGCCACTTGGCCGCATGACCAAAGTGCCACGGCAGCTGTTCCGCCCGAGGACCCGTGTTAGACCACACCATTATGCTTCTCGCCTGATACGAGAAAAACACCCGCAGGAGGTAACCGGACGGGTGTATCACTGGCTGAGCAAGCTCCGTTAACAAGAAAGAAACAAAAATTGTATCCAGCTTGAGGGGGAAATGTGGTACCCCCCTACCTCCCTCCCGATGGGACAGATCATGCGTGCCCTGGCGACCCACTCATACCTGCCACTCCACATAAACTGAAACACAAGCTTCACTAGAGGCCTTCTCAGACAAGCCGGCAATGGGTAGATGTATGCCAAATACAAAAGCGACGGCAACACATCCACCTTTAGGACCAGGACTTTGCCCATAAAAGACAAATACTTAGCTTTCCACATTGCTAGCTTCCTCTGTACCACTGCAATACGCATGTTCCAGTTTAGCGTCGCAGAGCCGGAGGTCTCAAAATGGACCCCGAGAATCCTCAGGGCCCCCTCACAGAGAGATAACCCCCCAGGCACAATCGTTCTACCGCGCCATCTTCCGAAAAACTTGACGGAAGACTTTGCATGGTTCAGAACTGCTCCCGACGCTCGAGTGAAATCCCCAAAGATGGCAAGGGACCTTGTCAGGCACGAGTCCTTGCACAACAACAAGGAAGTGTCGTCGGCGTACTGCGTCATCTTAACACGCAGTCCACCACTTCCAGGGATCAGCAGACCTTCCACCCCTGTGTCTGCCCTAATGGCAGCCCCCAGAGGCTCCATGTACAGAACGAAGAGGAGAGCCGAAAGTGGGCACCCCTGCCTGACCCCAGACGAGAGGTCAAAAACGTCACCCAAGTGACTATTTACACTAACTCGGCACCCCGCTCCGACATATAATGTACGAATCCATCCTATAAACTTCTCCCCAAATCCTAATCGACCTAACACTCTGAATAAAAAGGATCTATTCATGCGATCAAAGGCTTTCGCCTGATCTACCGCTGCTACCATAAAAGGCAGTCCTCTATCTTCAACCCAAGCGATGGAGTCCCTGATTAACTGTAGGTTCCATCTAATAGAGCGGCCCTCTACCCCGCACGTCTGATCCTCATGAACGACGTAGGGAAGGGCTGTGCGCAACCGGTCTGCTAAAACCTTTGCAAGTAGCTTGTAATCTACACACAGCATGGTCAACGGCCGCCAGTTGCCAAGGTCAGTTACTTCCCCTTCTTATATAAAAGTGACAGCACACCAACAGCCATTGATCCCCCGGGACCCCGTCTCAAGGATGGCCTTCAAGACTTCGAGGACCACTGGTCCAAGTATACCCCAAAACTTGAGATAAAACTCAGCCGGCAGCCCATCCATCCCAGGCACCTTCCCTTTTCCCATCCTCCTAAGAGCGCTCTCAACCTCTTCTAGTGAAATCTGGGCCTCCATCACTTCTCTAATGTCCTCCGGCAACCGCCTGGACAAGTGTTCTAAAAACACATTTCCCTGCTCTACATCTATTTCCCTTTCCTTAAATAAACCTTGGAAATGATCAGTTGTCACCCTGACCATATCCTCTGGTTCTCTAACTATACTACCATTTTCTTCCCTAACACCATGCATTACCTTCCTACTCTGTCTTGCCCTAACCAACTTAAAGAACATAGCAGAACAAGTCTCATTATGTTCTAGAAAGCCGCTATGCGCACGCTCCAGGAAAGCTCGAGCCTTCCGCTCCTGCAACTCCCTGAGCTGCGCCTTTAGGGTTGAGGATCTCTCCCAGTCAAACGACCCGCCGAGGTTGCCTGCTTCGTATTCGAGTTCAATTAACCTTTGGATACGATCCACCTCCCTCCTCTCCTCCCTTTTTTTCCTCTTGCAATACCCTATTATAAAAGCCCTAATCCTCACCTTAACTAATTCCCACCACTCTAACACCCCCTCGCACATGGACCGGAGACCCTCAAGCCTCCTAAAGAAAACATAAAACCCGTCAACAAAAGCCTGCTCCTCCAGCACATCCCGATCTAGCTTCCAGTACCCCTTACCAAAGAGGCAGACCGACGACCCCACCTGCAGGAGCACCCCGTCGTGATCTGAAAAGAAAACAGACAACTTTCCCAAAGACCTGGGTACAAAAATACAATCGAGCCTCCGCTCAACCCCCCTGGAGTTACGCCATGTAGGACCGTCCATTTTCGGAGTAGTGTGCATACCACCATCTACCAGACCATGACAAGCCATTAGCCTAGCAATAGCGCCTGCACTGTTATCCCCCCCTCTTCCTAAATCTGTATTAAAATCCCCCCTATCACTAATTTCCTATTTGTAACACACAGGGGCGTCAGACAGTCCACCATCTCCTTCCTGTCTGCCACCACCTGTGGCCCATACACCACCACTAATCTAAATTTACAATCCCTTATCGTGACATCCACCCCTATAACCCTCCACTGCATTACCACAAAAGATTCCTCCACTTTTACCTCCCTGTGCCCACACAAAATCCCTACCCCCG
This sequence comes from Oncorhynchus masou masou, assembly GCF_036934945.1. NCBI lineage: Eukaryota > Metazoa > Chordata > Actinopteri > Salmoniformes > Salmonidae > Oncorhynchus > Oncorhynchus masou. Next base: position 21,587,175 of record NC_088238.1, read on the forward strand.
ATGAGTGCACCCCCCCTACACCCCAAACCGACTCCCCCTTGTCCCATTCCCTCTTAAATCTACCAACATCCCCTCCATCCCTCAGGTGAACCTCCTGTAAAAAACAAAAATCAAAACCCACACCCTCCAAATAACTAAAAACCACCCTCCTCTTAACAATATCTCTTAAACCCCTTACATTTAAACTAACAAAAGTAAAATTAGACTCCATGAAGAAAAAAAAAAAAACATGTAATTCACTCAAATTCTAAACTCAGACAGAAAAAAAAAAAACAGGAGACTCACCCGATGCTCCCCTGCTCCATATCTACCGGTGAGATCACCATCTGTAATCCTGACATCCCCCCCTCTTCCTCCATCACACCATCCCAGGATGCAGGAATAGTGTTTGGCTTCGGGGTGCCCTGCACCCTGGGTCTACCCCCACAATCCTCCCCTCCCCAGTGTTGCAGCTGGTTTGGAAAAAAATTGGGGAGGCTGAGTCCCCAAACAAAAAACTCCCCACCTCCTCCTGTACCCAGTCCTGAGTCTTGTTAGGTGTGTCCCCACCCAAATGAAGTTGAGAGTCTTGGGAAACCAGCAGCAACCCAGAGGTTTCTCCCACCCCCATCACTCTCTTGGCCATCCCCTCCCCCTCACTGTCGGCCAATCGCACCCTCCTCTTCATTCTCTTCTTTGGTGATGGCGGCAGTGGAGAGATACCACCCCCTCCCCCCGCCAGCTCCTCCACCATACCCCTCATCTCTTCCACCATGTCACTTTCCCCCCAGTCCACTTGCTCTTCCACCGTCTTCTTCTCCACCATTCCTCCCTCACTTTCTTCTCTCTCATTCTCCTCCACTCGGTTGCCTTCTTCCACCGCTTTTCCTGGTTCTCCTACTCCCGTGTCTTCTGTTTCCTTCTCTCTTCCATCCGCCGCTTCATGCTCCTCTTCCTTCCTTGTGGCCTTCCCCTCTGGACTTGTATTCTTGTCATGAGGCGTGTTTCCTTCCCCTCCTCTTCTTCCCCCATCCCCCGCTCCTGCTCCCCCCCCAGCCGCAGACGCATATGACCTCTGGCGGGCCGGGCACCCCCGCCACAGGTGTGCTGACGAGCCACACCCATGGCATGTCTTAGGCTTGTCACAATCCCTCGCCTCGTGATCCTCAGATCCACAAAATCTGCATTTTCTCATGCTGCACGAGGCAAAAATGTGTCCATAGGCCATACAGCGCCTGCAAAATGGGGGCTGACGTGCATAAAACAATGTCCCCTGTCAGCCCCAAGGGAGAACATAGCAGGAGGATGAAGGTATCCACCATGTCCCTTTGGGTCCTCCCTGAGGAGGGCCTGGAAACCTCTCCTCCCATTCCAAAACCCAAGGGAGTCTTTGAGGTGCCTAGCTGAGGAAACGTTATCCATGTATCTCCCCAGAAAAGCCCTCACCTCTTCATCCTTAACGTAAGGGTTGTACATGTTAACAGTTACAACCCTAAAGTTATTCTTCGCCAGACTTGATATTTCATAGTGGCACATCAGCCTCTCACCTCCCACTGCTCTTGCCCTTCTAAGGATATCATCATGTTTTTCTTCCGTATATAGCGCGACGTCGTATGCTCCCTCCAACGAGTTGCCTTGGAAACAAAACACGTCCTTCACCGTCAGCTTTAGAATCCCCATCAATATAATTCTTCCAAAAGATTCTCGTCCTAACGGCTCCAACTCCTTTTCCTTCCAAGCAAAACGAATCGTGTTAGCCAGCCCAATCCCAGGGATCGACCGTGATGATGTATTTAGCACCATCTCCGCAAGGAGAATGGCGCTCGTACTCTTCTCTTCCAATACAAGAAAAAAGAAAATCCAAAAGTGACCGAAACTGTCCGGTGAAAACTAACACAGAGACAGGAACAATCACCCACGAAATACAAAGCGAAACCCAGGCTACCTAAATACGGTTCCCAATCAGAGACAACGAGAATCACCTGACTCTGATTGAGAACCGCCTCAGGCAGCCAAACCTATGTAACACACACCCCTAATCAGCTACAATCCCAATAACTAAAACACCCCACTAAGAATACAACAAACAATAAACCCATGTCACACCCTGGCCTGACTAACTAATTAACTAAAACACAAAATACTAAGACCAAGGCGTGACAGAGGTAGTGTTGTCGGAGCACTCAACCAACAAAAGCAGATTGATGTATTATTGTTATGCAATTGCTTTATATAAAAGTACCGTGAATGTAACATGTGTATGTAACATGTGTATGTAACATGTGTATGTAACATGTGTATGTATATGTAGACAGAAAAGCTGTAAAAAGCAACAAAAAAAAGTGTCCTCCGATGGGTTCATAAAAAGTAAGAAGCAGATTGATTTCTTTTAGCTCACTTGAGTCCATTGAACAGGATGCGAACAGGTGACTGAGGTCTTCCTCCGTGACCTGACCGTTGCACACAGCTCTTATTTCTAGCCGAGTTCATTGAGACACAACAACGGTAGAAAATAATAATGATCATTTTTGTTGTTGTTGTGGAGCACCCCTCCTTTCCTTTGTTTGTTGAAGCGTGACAGCCCACCTGAACTCTTTCCAGCAGCAGGGCAGTGTCCCTGAAAAGTACTGGTCTCTGGGTAACTCACTCAAATGGGTTTATACTCAGCCTGTTTCTAACTCGCTCTTTCTCACTCTATAATTTCTTCTCTCTGTTCCCATCCTTCACACTTCCAATGTGTCTAGTAATTATCTTTTAGTTTTCTCAGGATTTGGTTGGGTCTAATTGTGCTGCTGTCCTGGGGCTCTGTAGGGTGTGTTTGTGTTTGTGAACAGAGCCCCAGGACCAGCATGCTTAGGGGACTCTTCTCCAGGTTCATCTCTCTGTAGGTGATGGCTTTGTTGTTGAAGGTTTGTGAATCGCTTCCTTTTAGGTGGTTATAGAATTTAACGGCTCATTTCTGGATTTTGATAATTAGTGGGTATCGGCCTAATTCTGCTCTGCATGCATTATTTGGTGTTCTACGTTGTACACGGAGGATATTTTTGCAGAATTCTGCGTGCAGTCTCAATTTGGTGTTTGTCTCATTTTAGTGAAGTCTTGGTTGGTGAGCGGACACCAGACCTCACAACCATAAAGGGCAATGGGCTCTATGACTAATTCAAGTATTTTTAGCCAAATCCTAATTGGTATGTTGACATTTTTGTTCCTTTTGATGGCATAGAATGCCCTTCTTGCCTTGTCTCTCAGATCGTTCACAGCTTTGTGGAAGTTACCTGTGGCGCTGATGTTTAGGCCGAGGTATGTATAGTTTTTTTGTGTGCTCTAGGGCAACAGTGTCTAGATGAAATTTGTATTTGTGGTCCTGGTGATTGGACCTTTTTTGGAACACCATTATTTTGGTCTTACTGAGATTTACTGTCAGGGCCCAGGTCTGACAGAATCTGTGCATAAGATCTAGGTGCTGCTGTAGGCCCTCCTTGGTTGGTGACAGAAGCACCAGATCATCAGCAAACAGCAAACATTTGACTTCAGATTCTAGTAGGGTGAGGCCGGGTGCTGCAGACTTTTCTAGTGCCCGCGCCAATTCGTTGATATATATGGTGAAGAGGGTGGGGCTTAAGCTGCATCCCTGTCTAACCCCATGACCCTGTGTGAAGATATTTGTGTGTTTTTTGCCAATTTTAACCGCACACTTGTTGTTTGTGTACATGGATTTTATAATGTTGTATGTTTTACCCCCAACACCACAATCAACAAAGCATGAGAAGACTTTGCCTTTGTTTTGGTTTGTTTGGTTGTCAATTAGTGTGTGCAGGGTGAATACATGGTCTGTTTGTACGGTAATTTGGTAAAAAGCCAATTTGACATTTGCTCAGTACATTGTTTTCATTGAGGAAATGTACGAGTCTGCTGTTAATGATAATGCAGAGGATTTTCCCAGGGTTACTGTTGACGCATATTCCACGGTAGTTATTGGGGTCAAATTTGTCTCCACTTTTGTGGATTGGGGTGATCAGTCCTTGGTTCCAAATATTGGGGAAGATGCCAGAGCTAAGGATGATGTTAAAGAGTTTTAGAATAGCCAATTGGAATTTGTTGTCTGTATATTTGATCATTTCGTTGAGGATACCATCAACACCACAGGCCTTTTTGGGTTGGAGGGTTTTTATTTTGTCCTGTAACTCATTCAATGTAATTGGAGAATCCAGTGGGTTCTGGTAGTCTTTAATAGTTGATTCTAAAATCTGTATTTGATCATGTATATGTTTTTGCTCTTTATTCTTTGTTATAGAGCCAAAAAGTGGTTTACTCTCTTTCTCTCTCTTTCTCTCCCTTTCTCTTTCTCACTCTCTCTCTCTCTCTCTCTCTCTCTCTCTCTCCATGTGATAGCTGACAGAGTGGTGGGTGTATACAGAAAGTAAAGTTGGAGGAGTGTGACAGTTTGACTCTTGCTGGTGTTTAATCAGCACTTTAGCGCGGCACTGGCTCTGTGAATGAGCTGTGTTTGCAACGCCACTAACAATTACTGCACAAAGGAGCCGGGGCCACGGCAAGCGCTACACTCCACAGTCATAATGGCTGTGTGTGTCTGCTTTCATGTGTGTGTCTGTGTGCGCGCACACTGTCTGTGTGTGTGTGTACGCACGCATGCCTTTGCGTGCGTGTGTGTGTGTGTGTGTGTGGCATGCATACCAGACCTCCCAGCAACACACTGTTCCCACTATGTGAAGGAGCACGGCAACAGGACAAGCCACCCACTCTCAAGACAGAAATAGTCTGGAGCTTCTAGATAGGCACTCAGCATTCATGTAGTTCACTATTTCAATGCATATTTTAAGCCTCTCGACATTAGAACTTCTATATGGTAGCGACACTGTGGTTATTTTCTGGGATGTATGCAGAGTTCATCTCACCTGCGTGTGGGTTTGGTGCTGAGTGTTTTGGGCTGTCATTGGTCTGTGGCAATGTGATTGCTGTCTATATCACTGCCAACACTTTCTCAGAAGCAGTGTAGATTTAACAGTTTGCTAACAATCTCACACACACACACACACACACACACACACACACACACACACACACACACACACACACACACACACACACACACACACACACACACACACACACACACACACACACACTCAAAGCTCTTGTATTCAGTATCATATTTGTATTGTGTGGTGTATCAGGGGCCTGTCCACATCAGATCCAACTCGTCTCCTGTAGCACGTAATGTATCACGGCAATGGTTTCATTCATGCACATAATTATTTCTGTGAATATAATAACCCTCCTATTTTCCTCTCGGTACATCTAAATGAAAAATAGGAGTCATTAAGCGCCGCCGAAGACGGTGGGAACGATAGAGAATTGGCTTGTTATGAGGACCAGACATGCATATCATTGTGTTCTCAGCCAGTTGAATCCCTTTCCAGAGATAAACAAATAGAGGTTGAAATGTAAACAGTAGTTTTATTTGTTATTACCCTGAATTCTCTCGTGTGTGTGTGTGTGTGTGTGTGTGTGTGTGTGTGTGTGTGTGTGTGTGTCAATCAATCTAAGGTGGGCCCAGCTGGGCTCCATGACTTTGAAAGGAGTTTGTCTCCATCAGTGGTGAAGGTGACCTGAGGGACAGCAGACAGTCTGCTGTGGGAGGCCATACAGCTGAGTCTGGGACCAGACAGGTTTATGTGGCTGAAACAGCAGAGCTGGCACTATGCATACAGCAAGACCCTCACACATATGTCTGTGTGTATACATGTGTGTCTGCAGAAATAGGCCTATCATTCTAACAGGATCATGGAAACAGCTTCTATGTTGGGTCAAAGGTTGAGGACAACCAGGGCTTGGAGGAGATGGGAGGAGCTGAGTAAGCGTCTAGCTCTGGTACTCTGCTAGTGTCTGTGGTGCTGTGAATGGAACTGAGCTGAGGAGAGTGTTGGGAGGATAGAGCCAGGTGAAGTGGTCTAGGCTGTTCCATGCTGAGCTAACATGGGCTTTCACCACCACAACAAGCCTCAATCTGATTGGACCTGACTGGTTTAGAGCCAATTAGGGTGTAGATGTAGAACAACATAGAAAGAACACCTGCTTGAGATAATTTGAGCAGACGACTTCGACGCCAAAGAAGTGAGGATGAATATTCCTTCCAGTCGGTGGTCATGTTGACATGCCGCTCACGAAGGTCCTATAACTTACTGTTGGACAGTTGAAAGATTGCCTATCATTTTGCAGTTGAGAGATTTTATGGCATATATTACATTATCATATATTAAGTTATATTACACTGCCCACCCACTAGGAAAGGAGGATATATACGGAGACCCTGGTAAAACATTGGAATAGAGTCTGTCTTATCACGAGGGATTCATATTACCTGGACCCATAGGGCTGTACTACATATAGATGACTGGTATCTACCGTCCTATTACCTGAACCCACAGGGCTGTACTACATAGAGATGACTGGTATCTAACCTATTAGGGCTCATAGAGATGACTGGTATCTACCATCCTATTACCTGGATGAACTCATAGGGCTGTACTACATATAGATGACTGGTATCTACCGTCCTATTACCTGGACCCATAGGGCTGTACTACATAGAGATGACTGGTATCTACCGTCCTATTACCTGAACCCATAGGGCTGTACTACATAGAGATGACTGGTATCTACCGTCCTATTACCTGGACCCACATAGAGATGAGGGCTGTACTACATAGAGATGACTGGTATCTACCGTCCTATTACCTGGACCCCAGGGCTGTACTACATAGAGATGACTGGTACCTGGACCCACAGGGCTGTACTCATAGAGATGACTGGTATCTACCGTCCTATTACCTGGACCCACAGGGCTGTACTACATAGAGATGACATAGAGATGACTGGTATCTACCACCTATTACCTGGAACCCACAGGGCTGTACTACATAGAGATGACTGGTATCTACCGTCCTATTACCTGGACCCACAGGGCTGTACTACATAGAGATGACTGGTATCTACCGTCCTATTACCTGGACCCACAGGGCTGTACTACATAGAGATGACACAGGGCTGTACTACATAGAGATGACTGGTATCTACCGTCCTATTACCTAGGGCTGTACTACATAGAGATGACTGGTATCTACCATTACCTGGACCCACAGGGCTGTACAACATAGAGATGACTGGTATCACCGTCCTATTACCTGGACCCACAGGGCTGTACTACATAGAGATGACTGGTATCTACCGTCCTATTACCTGGACCCACAGGGCTGTACTACATAGAGATGACTGGTATCTACCGTCCTATTACCTGGACCCACAGGGCTGTACTGAATATTACCTGGACCCACAGGGCTGTACTACATAGAGATGACTGGTATCTACCGTCCTATTACCTGGACCCACAGGGCTGTACTACATAGAGATGACTGGTATCTACCTTCCTATTACCTGGACCCATAGGGCTGTACTACATAGAGATGACTGGTATCTACCGTCCTATTACCTGGAGTAGGGCTGTACTACATAGAGATGACTGGTATCTACCGTCCTATTACCTGGCAGGGCTGTACTACATAGAGATGACTGGTATCTACCGTCCTATTACCTGGACCCACAGGGCTGTACTACATAGAGATGACTGGTATCTATCTACCATCACAGGGCTATTAGAGACCTGGATCCTATTACCACCCACAGGGCTGTACTACATAGAGATGACTGGTATCTACCATCCTATTACCTGGACCCACAGGGCTGTACTACATAGAGATGACTGGTATCTACCGTCCTATTACCTGGACCCACAGGGCTGTACTACATAGAGATGACTGGTATCTACCGTATTACCTGGACCCATAGATGACTCTGTATCTACCGTGGACCCTATTACCTGGACCCACCTAGGGCTGTACTACATAGAGATGACTGGTATCTGGACCGTCCTATTACCTGGACCCACAGGGCTGTACTACATAGAGATGACTGGTATCTACCGTCCTATTACCTGGACCCACAGGGCTGTACTACATAGAGATGACTGGTATCTACCGTCCTATTACCTGGACCCACAGGGCTGTACTACATAGAGAGATGGACTGGTATCTGTACTACATAGAGATGACTGGTATCTACCGTCCTATTACCTGGACCCACAGGGCTGTACTACATAGAGATGACTGGTATCTACCGTCCTATTACCTGGACCCACAGGGCTGTACTACATAGAGATGACTGATCTGGTACCTGGACCCACAGGGCTGTACTACATAGAGATGACTGGTATCTATTACCTGTCCTATTACCTGGACCCACAGGGCTGTACTACATAGAGATGACTGGTATCTACCGTCCTATTACCTGGACCCACAGGGCTGTACTACATAGAGATGACTGGTATCTACCGTCCTATTACCTGGACCCACAGGGCTGTACTACATAGAGATGACTGGTATCTACCGTCCTATTACCTGGACCCACAGGGCTGTACTACATAGAGATGACTGGTATCTACCGTCCTATTACCTGGACCCACAGGGCTGTACTACATAGAGATGACTGGTATCTACCGTCCTATTACCTGGACCCACAGGGCTGTACTACATAGAGATGACTGGTATCTACCGTCCTATTACCTGGACCCACAGGGCTGTACTACATAGAGATGACTGGTATCTACCGTCCTATTACCTGGACCCACAGGGCTGTACTACATAGAGATGACTGGTATCTACCGTCCTATTACCTGGACCCACAGGGCTGTACCTGGACCCTGGACAGGGCTGTACTACATAGAGATGACTGGTATCTACCGTCCTATTACCTGGACCCACAGGGCTGTACTACATAGAGATGACTGGTATCTACCGTCCTATTACCTGGACCCACAGGGCTGTACTACATAGAGATGACTGGTATCTACCGTCCTATTACCTGGACCCACAGGGCTGTACTACATAGAGATGACTGGTATCTACCGTCCTATTACCTGGACCCACAGGGCTGTACTACATAGAGATGACTGGTATCTACCGTCCTATTACCTGGACCCACAGGGCTGTACTACATAGAGATGACTGGTATCTACCGTCCTATTACCTGGACCCACAGGGCTGTACTACATAGAGATGACTGGTATCTACCGTCCTATTACCTGGACCCACAGGGCTGTACTACATAGAGATGACTGGTATCTACCGTCCTATTACCTGGACCCACAGGGCTGTACTACATAGAGATGACTGGTATCTACCGTCCTATTACCTGGACCCACAGGGCTGTACTACATAGAGATGACTGGTATCTACCGTCCTATTACCTGGACCCACAGGGCTGTACTACATAGAGATGACTGGTATCTACCGTCCTATTACCTGGACCCACAGGGCTGTACTACATAGAGATGACTGGTATCTACCGTCCTATTACCTGGACCCACAGGGCTGTACTACATAGAGATGACTGGTATCTACCGTCCTATTACCTGAACCCACAGGGCTGTACTACATAGAGATGACTGGTATCTACCGTCCTATTACCTGAACCCACAGGGCTGTACTACATAGAGATGACTGGTAGAGTGAATCAGAAAATAAGCTGCTGCTTCACACACGCTTGGTTTGATGTGGCGTAGAAAAATGAGCGTGGTGGAAAGAAACGGCAGATAAAACGATGAGGGAGGCCATTTGAAGGCCAACGACCGGATGGGGACATTACTATTTTTATGGGCTGGGGAAATGATTCTTTTTGATTTGAAATTCAATGTCCTTTTTTTTTTCTCCACACGTAGCGTGTATGTTGGAAGTTGGTGGTTTGTCTTGCTGTCGGGCATAAAAAAGGACCATGGTGGTGATTGAGAAAAGAAGAATACGAAATCGGAAAAAAAGATATCAAAGTATGTGGTGGTGGCTAATCACGTCCGGTCTGTTTTTACTCTTAAAAGACACTCTGTTCTGAGCTGCTGAATTATTAACTCAATCTAAGAGAGCCTAGCGTCCTAAAGTATTCACAGCCGAGTAATGGCCGACAGAGCTTGTTATTACTCAGCATGAGGTCAAGACAGACAGAGGAGAGTGGCTCGAAGAGGAGGAAGGACACCCCCAGCTCTTCAAATGCTAGCTCTCCTACCTACCTCCTCCTCGCCTACCAGAATATTACAATATTACCATAGGAAAAGTCTAATAATGTTTCAGTAGGGTGTTGTACAACAGTCCACGGAAGAGAGGACAAACGAGTGGAGATGGTTTTCCTTTTTGTCCAGGCGATGATTATGATGACAGTGCTGTGGATATTGGAAAGGCCTCCGAGATAATCCAGTGGAAATGAGAAAAGGACAAGAAGGACCAGCTGAAATGAAAATGGCCTCCCTCGACAACATTCTTGATTATTATGTAGAAACTTAATCTTTGTTATGTCTGCTCATGGCAACTGGGTTGGAACAAACTTCAATCAAAATGGGAGATCACGATTTGAGAATGTGAATTAGTGCCATTTGACGAGAAGCGGCGGTTTCTTTAGGCTGGTCGTCTCCCTCCCGTATCTTATCATTACACTGTGAGCCCGGTTCTGTTGACCTTCACAGATGTTCACTTTGGAGAAAGCAGTTTAACGCTGTTGCTTTATATGGCTCGTAATGGAATTGTAGTTGTCAAGAACTCAAGTACCAAACGATTTCTTAACTATGCTCTCTGCAGATTCGCCACATCCCAATCACAATAATGGCTACATTTGCTAATGACAGTTAAACATTTTAAGGTAAACAACGCTATGGCGTGGATTTGTGGTTACTGGATGAGGTTATCTTTTAATACCCCACATTGTGTAATGTGAGAAATCTTAGAACAATATTGGCCGAAGGCAAGGCAAACTATTTCTGTGTGTGTGGTTGAGAGGAGCCAAACCCCTTTCACCTCACATGGAAAGAATGGAGCAGTATTACCTCACATCACGTCCTTGGTTGCAGTCCCAACAAAATGGGGATCTAGAAAACGTGGAGCATTCTGATTTGACTGATGTGAGTTGGAATGGAGCTGAAAATGTTCCATGACAAGATCACTGATACCAAGAGAGACTGCAGCTCTGACAGAGAACAGGTAGTTTGTGAAACATTCCTCTCTCTCTAAGGCTCCCTCCCTCTCTCATCTCTCTCCATCTCGCTCTCTGGCTCTCTGGCTCTCTGGCTCTCTGTCTCTCTCTCTCTCTCTCTCTCTCTCTCTCTCTCTCTCTCTCTCTCTCTCTCTCTCTCTCTCTCTCCAGCTCTCTCTCTCCAGCTTTCTCTCCTTCTCTCTCTCTCTCCATCTCTCCAGCTTTCTCTCTCTCTCCAGCTTTCTCTCCAGCTCTCCAGCTTTCTCCATCTCTCCAGCTTTCTCTCTCTCTCCATCTCTCCAGCTCTCTCTCTCTCCATCTCTCCAGCTCTCTCTCTCTCTCCATCTCTCCAGCTCTCTCTCTCCATCTCTCCATCTCTACATCTCCATCTCTCCAGCTCTCTCTCTCTCTCTCCATCTCTCCAGCTCTCTCTCTCTCTCCATCTCTACACTCTCTCTCCATCTCTCCAGCTCTCTCTCTACCTCTCTCTAGCTCTCTCTCTCTCTCCATCTCTCTCTCTCTCTACATCTCTCATCTCTCTCAGCTCTACTCTCTCTCTCTCTCTACATCTCTCTCTACATCTCTCTCTCTCTACATCTCTCTCTCTCTCGTTCCCTATCTCTCCGTTTTCCGCTCCTGTTTCCGTCTGGTTTGTGCGTTAGACAGGATTGGATGATAAGCAGAGGGACACAGGGGTTCTCTGTGCCTGTCAGCCAGTAGCATCCCTTCTCTTTGTTTTTGGTGTAGGTGTGGATGTAAGGCAGGGGCAGTCTCAGGAGAAAGTTGTTATTGACCATGATTGCTGTTTGCTTTCTAGATTACCTCTGATAACAGTTAGTCTGTCACTCTCCCGTAGAGGGCAGTCTTGAGCTGCAAACAGTTCCAGACAGACAGCCCTGCAGTAAACACAAACACACACACACAGCCAACACAGAGCTGATGGAGACGAGTGTTGAGGAGTGAGGGAGAAGGCGTCTGTCTGTATGTATGTGTCTGTTGCCAGAGGTGAGATGAGGAGTTTGTGTGCTGGGTCCCAAGCAGACTGATAGCACTCCGTGAATCTTTCATATTGTTGATTGAACTGCTCACAGATAGCAGCTACTCCCTCTGACTCAGTCACTCTGGCATAGTGAGTAGCGGTTTGGATTAGGCTGGGTCCCCTCCCGTATCTTATCATTACACTGTGAGCCCGGTTCTGTTGACCTTCACAGATGTTCACTTTGGAGAAAGCAGTTTAACGCTGTTGCTTTATATGGCTCGTAATGGAATTGTAGTTGTCAAGAACTCAAGTACCAAACGATTTCTTAACTATGCTCTCTGCAGATTCGCCACATCCCAATCACAATAATGGCTACATTTGCTAATGACAGTTAAACATTTTAAGGTAAACGTCGCTATGGTGTGGATTTGTGGTTACTGGATGAGGTTATCTTTTAATACCCCACATTGTGTAATGTGAGAAAACTTAGAACAATATTGGCCGAAGGCAAGGCAAACTATTTCTGTGTGTGTGGTTGAGAGGAGCCAAACCCCTTTCACCTCACATGGAAAGAATGGAGCAGTATTACCTCACATCACGTCCTTGGTTGCAGTCCCAACAAAATGGGGATCTAGAAAACGTGGAGCATTCTGATTTGACTGAAGTGAATTGGAATGGAGCTGAAAATGTTCCATGACAAGATCACTGATACCAAGAGAGACTGCAGCTCTGACAGAGAACAGGTAGTTTGTGAAACATTCTCTCTGCATCTAAGGCTCCCTCCGATCTCATCTCTCTCCATCTCGCTCTCTGCTCTGGCTCTCTCTCTCTCTCTCTCTCTCTCTCTCCAGCTCTCTCTCTCTCTCTCTCTCCAGCTCTCTCTCTCTCTCTAAAGCTCTCTCTCTCTCCAGCTCTCTCTCTCTCAGGATCTCTCCAGCTGCTGTCTCTCCAGTAAAGAGGGTCTCTCTCCATCTCTCTCCAGCTCTCTCTCTCTCTCTGATAGTCTCCAGGGTAATCTCTCCATCAGGAAAGCTCTCTCTCTCTCTCCATCTCTAAAGCTCTGGTCTCCATCTCTCTCTCTCTCCATCTCTCCAGCTCTCTCTCTCTCTCTGATCTCTCCAGCTCTCTCTCTCTCTCTCCTCTCTCCAGCTCTCTCCATCTCTCCAGCTCTCTCTCTCTCTCTCTCTCCTCTCAGCTCTACCTCTCTCTACCTCTACATCTCTCTCTCTACATCTCTAGACAGGGAAACATCTCTTCATCTCTCTAGTAAAGACATCTCTCTCTGGACACATCTCTCTCGTCTCTCTCTCTCTCTACATCTCTCTCTCTCTCGTTCCCTATCTCTCCGTTTTCCGCTCCTGTTTCCATCTGGTTTGTGCGTTAGACAGGATTGGATGATAAGCAGAGGGACACAGGGGTTCTCTGTGCCTGTCAGCCAGTAGCATCCCTTCTCTTTGTTTTTGGTGTAGGTGTGGATGTAAGGCAGGGGCAGTCTCAGGAGAAAGTTGTTATTGACCATGATTGCTGTTTGCTTTCTAGATTACCTCTGATAACAGTTAGTCTGTCACTCTCCCGTAGAGGGCAGTCTTGAGCTGCAAACAGTTCCAGACAGACAGCCCTGCAGTAAACACAAACACACACACACAGCCAACACAGAGCTGATGGAGACGAGTGTTGAGGAGTGAGGGAGAAGGCGTCTGTCTGTATGTATGTGTCTGTTGCCAGAGGTGAGATGAGGAGTTTGTGTGCTGGGTCCCAAGCAGACTGATAGCACTCCGTGAATCTTTCATATTGTTGATTGAACTGCTCACAGATAGCAGCTACTCCCTCTGACTGTCAGTCACTCTGGCATAGTGAGGCTGGATGAATGAGGCACTTGCTCATTGAAGAAATTGAACAAATGACTATAGGGAGGAGCTTTCGAAACCCTGAAGCACCTTGATTGGTCCATATTATAGGGGCGGGGCCTGTAAGGGAGGAGCCTAAGAGTCATTCCTCATCCTGATTGGTCAACATCATATGAGAGGCTCTTTATGGTAATGCTACAGGTTAAAAGCTCCAATCTCTACCTAGTTTGATTGATCGCCGTAGAAGTGGGACGTATAGTGACAATTAAGAGTATTGTCATTTTGACGGTTGGCTCTGCATGGTTGACAGTTTGAGTGGACCCTGTCACGATGGACAGGAAAGCAGAACGTCTCTGCTGTGATAGTAAAGAGGGTAATGGACAGGAAAGCAGAACGTCTCTGCTGTGATAGATAGTAATGGAAAGAGGGTAATGGACAGAACGTCTCTGCTGTGATAGTAAAGAGGGTAATGGACAGGAAAGCAGAACGTCTCTGCTGTGATAGTAAAGAGGGTAATGGACAGGAAAGCAGAACGTCTCTGCTGTGATAGTAAAGAGGGTAATGGACAGGAAAGCAGAACGTCTCTGCTGTGATAGTAAAGCGGGTAATGGACAGGAAAGCAGAACGTCTCTGCTGTGATAGTAAAGAGGGTAATGGACAGGAAAGCAGAACGTCTCTGCTGTGATAGTAAAGAGGGTAATGGACAGGAAAGCAGAACGTCTCTGCTGTGATAGTAAAGAGGGTAATGGATAGGAAAGCAGAACGTCTCTGCTGTGATAGTAAAGAGGGTAATGGACAGGAAAGCAGAACGTCTCTGCTGTGATAGTAAGAGGGTAATGGACAGGAAATGGCAGAACGTCTCTGCTGTGATAGTAAAGAGGGTAATGGACAGGAAAGCAGAACGTCTCTGCTGTGATAGTAAAGAGGGTAATGGACAGGAAAGCAGAACGTCTCTGCTGTGATAGTAAAGAGGGTAATGGACAGGAAAGCAGAACGTCTCTGCTGTGATAGTAAAGAGGGTAATGGACAGGAAAGCAGAACGTCTCTGCTGTGATAGTAAAGAGGGTAATGGACAGGAAAGCAGAACGTCTCTGCTGTGATAGTAAAGAGGGTAATGGACAGGAAAGCAGAACGTCTCTGCTGTGATAGTAAAGAGGGTAATGGACAGGAAAGCAGAACGTCTCTGCTGTGATAGTAAAGAGGGTAATGGACAGGAAAGCAGAACGTCTCTGCTGTGATAGTAAAGAGGGTAATGGACAGGAAAGCAGAACGTCTCTGCTGTGATAGTAAAGAGGGTAATGGACAGGAAAGCAGAACGTCTCTGCTGTATAGTAAAGAGGGTAATGGACAGGAAAGCAGAACGTCTGATAGTAAAGAGGGTAATGGACAGGAAAGCAGAACGTCTCTGCTGTGATAGTAAAGAGGGTAATGGACAGGAAAGCAGAACGTCTCTGCTGTGATAGTAAAGAGGGTAATGGACAGGAAAGCAGAACGTCTCTGCTGTGATAGTAAAGAGGGTAATGGACAGGAAAGCAGAACGTCTCTGCTGTGATAGTAAAGAGGGTAATGGACAGGAAAGCAGAACGTCTCTGCTGTGATAGTAAAGAGGGTAATGGACAGGAAAGCAGAACGTCTCTGCTGTGATAGTAAAGAGGGTAATGGAGCAGAACGTCTCTGCTGTGATAGTAAAGATGGTAATGGACAGCAGAACGTCTCTGCTGTGATAGTAAAGAGGGTAATGGACAGGAAAGCAGAACGTCTCTGCTGTGATAGTAAAGAGGGTAATGGACAGGAAAGCAGAACGTCTCTGCTGTGATAGTAAAGAGGGTAATGGAAAGGAGTTATGGAGTCAGGAGTCTTCATGTATTTTCCGCTGAAAAGGTTGAACTTTGGAGATTTCTTGACCTTTACTTTGCTTTCTTGACCTTTACTCTGTATATACTTCAATTGGTCACTTTATTCATTGTGATGAATAGACTGCTACACATTTCTGGAAGGGAAGACTACATTATGCTGAATTGTATTTCTATTGTCAACCTGAAATTAATAAAAAGGGACCGGAGGGAGGGATAGAGGCAGAGAGGGGGAGAGGGAGAGAGAATGAGATCGCTTGAGAGAGAGAGAATCGCCTGAATTAAATCGCTGTTCTTGGAATATGAATGACACTAAAGACCTTAGCCACCCTGCAGTATGACTGGTAGCCAGCTGATTGTCCCTCTCTCTAGTTGGAACGTAGCGCCGCTGTCCCGCAGGATCCCGTGGTTCTATCCCTCCCATCCCATCCATAATAACATTTCATTCAAGTTATATGTCAATTGAATAGTGGATAATCCACTGTAGCTGGTTCCTGCTAGTGAGGGCAGAGCAGCATGACGTTCCAGCTCACAATCAATCCGCAGTCAATGTCGCGTCTCGTTCTCTCTGTTAGTCCATGAATCCAGATGGCTCTGGATGGAGATGTTATATTATTATGATCATCACCAACAGGGCTGATCTAGGATCTGTCCATATAATCTTCTTCATTATGATCTAAATGAAGAAAACTGATCCTAGATCAGTAGTCCTACTGTAGTCAGTAGTCCTACAGGCAAATGGTCACTATACTGCCTATAACACAAATGGCTGCCATTTGAGGTGTTCTCCCTTTGTCCCCAACACCAATGTTCTCTTAATTTCCTCACTTGATGTCATTCTGTGTTAGAAAATGTGAAGTAACAGTTCTGTGTAATGCTGTGTTGAGTAATGCTGTGTTGACTAATGATATATTGGGTAATTCTGTGTTGACTGATGCTGTGTTGAGTAATACTGTGAATGAATTCCACTGTGTCTGGTTTGTGTGTTGATGCTCATTACAGCTCCCTTGGGAAAGTTGGTGTGTGTAGGGTTAAACTGAGTGGGACTGATCTTCTGTGGCTGGGGAGAGAGAGAAAAGTAGGGGGAGAGAGAATGGTAGGGGGAGAAGGGAGGGGGGGTAGAGCGCACTGGCTGTTGCTTCTGTCTGCTGGAGCTGAAAATAGGGCTGGGGCTGCAGGCTCTCTCTCTCTGCACGCTGTCGGGGATCACAGCAGCACACTGGACTCTGAGCATGCCTGGTACAGGCCGCACAGACACAGAGCAACAGGGAATATCTCTATCTCTCTTTCGTTCTCTCTGTCGCCCTATTTCTGAGCTATAACTCGTGCTACAGAACCATCTCCTCCCGTCTATATCATTGTGGCAGCCTCTCATAGACTTCTGTTTTAGCTTCATTCACTCTCTAGTGTGAAATGGCATGTTTAGCTACTATAGCAACACTTCGCATCTATTCTATTCCTCAAATGAGATGGAATCTATTCCATTCCTAATCAACTCTGTCTCTCTCTCCTTTTTCTGTGTGAGTGTGTGTGTTTGTGTAATGTTGTTTGTGGGCCACCGAGGTCAAGGCGTCTCTCTGCTGTTCTCGTTAAGGCTCGTTAAGGCTTACTTAACCAGCGCGTTGTCTCTGAGTCTGCTGCACCTGAGACGGACCACTATGTTGGAGAGGAAACAGTGCTATGGGAGCTGCACGCGTCAATTAAGCAGAACGAGCTGAGAGCGCCGCAACGCATCAATATTTATGTCATCTGCATATAGATGAGATTGGCTTTCAGGGAGGCATTTACTGTCTGATGAACCCTCTCTCTCTCTGTCTCTCTCTGTCTCTCTCTGTCTCTCTCTGTCTCTCTCTGTCTCTCTCTGTCTCTCAGCGATCATTAACCCCCTATCAGGAGCCCTGGTGTTATGAGAGGAGGAGGGGAGGAAAGTGATATGAGAAAGAACCTTTAGGGCCACAGGTGTTTATACCTGAGCGGCTGAAGTGAAATGAGTTTTGACTTATGGCGCTCTTATCTAACACGCCTTGGTGTTTGTGCCTGTGGCTGGTTAATATGAACATCAGCTTAACTAGAAGATTCACAGGCGCATGTATTTGAAAAGTTTGTGCTTTCATTACCCTGATTTTGAAAGCCTGCATTTCAAACATTGTTTGTCGGATAACTTCATCTAAAGCAGCGTTGAAAGACAGACTATTGATCCCCATAGATCTACCACAGCATGTACACTACATGTATGTGAATATGATCACGTAGCCTGTGTATGAGGGGGTTGGAGGGTAACCCCTGCTAGCTCTGGTCTGGCTGCTTTGACATTGATGCTGATGGAGTGTAGGGTCAGAGGTCACGGCTGTCAGGCGCCCTAGGCAGGAGACTCAGTCGCATGCCATGCCGCCTCTCTACCCCAGCGCTCAGGGCAACTGGGCCACACTCAGCCCCAGTATGGAGCCACACTGGAAATGTGCACATATCTCCATCTAAAGTCTGGAAGGAAAAACATTTTGTCTTAAAGTGCTCTGCAGTAGTGGGCCCAGTGTCCTGAGCTGTCTGGGAGAGTTTGGCTCGGCTCTGGCCCACAGCTCCTTGAACTTTCTACTGATGTAAAGCAGTGATGGGACGTGACAAATACAAACAGTCACCATCTCTAGTTGTGTAGGGTTACTCATATGTGCTCCCAAATTGTGCACACTGAGGCCACTCACAGATACTGAAACACATAGACCTTCAGTCTGTGTTCTCTCTAAGTAGGCCAGAGTTGTCTGGCTCAATAGGCAGAGAGGGAATAAGAAGGTCTAGGATCAGTAGATCAGCCACAAACTCACTCACTCACTCACTTTGTAGGGGTGTGTGGCGTCAGGCAGGTTCTGTGGACGAGGAAGGGGGCTTGGTTCTAACTTTTCTAGGTCCGTTAAAATGAAGTCAAGTTTGTGCTTTTAGTTCTGTAACTATTGGGCCAATAAAGGTATCTCTCGCTCTCTTTGTTTTAATCGAGGACAGAGCGGCCGGGCCATGTTCGGTTTGTTTATCCTCCGACACACTCTCCTAGGTGTTTAAGCCCTTGCCTCGGCCCTTTGGGAGTCGTAGAGAGTAAATGGCCAGTGTCGATCCCTGTGGAAGAAAACACCAATGTTTCTCTTCAAGTCAACCGCATCACTGAAACCCGCCAACGGGGTCCATTTACCTCCACAAAGTGGGATGCGAGACGACTGAGACCATTACTGCCAACTTTGTAGAGTGGAAACTTGGTAACAATCTGTTTCGCTGTTGTTTTTTCTCTCCGCTGCCATTCCCTCGTTTTGTTCTTCTCCTCCAGAGTGTTTATGTCATCAGTAGTTACCTTCAGACAAACGGAGGGACCTGAAGGCTGCTGCATTTCTAATTAACCTCTCAGTTCACACTCGCCCAAAATCAATGTGGCGCTTTGTTGAATCATTAATGGACAACAACAGTCCACGAAGCCGCGCCACAGCGACGGCCTGTTTGATTGACACTCCGGGGACCGATCTTTGTGTTTGCTATAGTCTTCTTCTCCCTCTGTGGTCTGCGTTCCAGCTGTGGATTTGAATGGAAAGAATACGTACATAATGAAAATGCCTTCATTTCTATGCAGATTTGTTTGCTAATGTTATGCAGATTGCATGATGTGTCTTCATAAGATAAAGCGGCTGGTAAAAGGCATTTTTTGCATATGACCTTTTCATTTGCATTCCAGACTCACAAAAGCACCTGATGAATGAATATTTCTCCTTCAAACGTTCATGGTAGGCCAGGACATCACCTTGAGTTGGGTTCCCTTAACAACCGCAGTGAGCTTTAGTCCAGAGTCTTGTTGGAATCTGACCTGACAGACCGGGATCCCTGGTGGAGTTTTAGTACCTTAGATAAGTTACGGTATAACAGCACGGTGAATGAGCTTCCAACCGCTTGTGTGTGTGTGTGTGTGTGTGTGTGCTCCCAAGCACATCATACTTTCCTTTACAATATCAGGGTTTATGCATGAAACGCGCCCCAATGGGGTTGGTAACATTGAAACATGACCGTGGCTCTCCAACACTCCCAGTTAAAGTAGAGGCCTGCGTTGGGAACATAGTCGGCTGCCAGATGCGATTGGGCGGGAGTGCCTTCGAAGTGGGCCGTGATTGGTTCTGGCGATCTTGTTGGGATCGCTAGAGAACCTCTGAGTCACTCCTGGTTCACTAATTCTCTGCAGCTCCGACATGCTCCTTGGCCTCGTGTGTGTGTGTGTGTGTGTGTGTGTGTGTGTGTGTGTGTGTGTGTGTGTGTGTGTGTGTGTGTAATGGTCCACCCTATGGCTTCCTCTGTCTGCGACTCAATTTAATACCACTATTTAAATGGACATTTCCCTTCTGATTCTCCCAGACAGTGTCACAGTTCATTACAACATAATTGAATGAGAATATTCTATAAGTCGCCTCATGCAGCACAGTAATACTCACTGACCCTGCATCCATTCCCTGACTGAAGACACATTGACAGAGACCATTGCTTCAGCTCCCGAGTACATTACATTTGCTCTCATGAAGGTACTGTACATGCCTCGTACACCGTCGCTGACATCTTTTCATCATTATTACCATCTCCGCCACTGCAAATAAATATTCCAGAGGGGACGGTGAGATGTGTGGTGCGCGATTCCACGGCAGCGTTTTTAATCTCTCGCCCATCAGCCTCCATTACAGGCAGGCTCACATGCCAGGCTTCGCCTGGGCCTTGTGTTGGGTTAGTGCAATTACCTTGGCCCAGCGAGCCCTGTAATAAGACCACTCGCTGTATCATGGCAGGCATCAGGAGTGGCCCAGCGGCAGCCATTAGCTGGTCCCCAGCCTCCAGGTGAAGTCAGCCATTAATATCAATGAGGCCTGGCTTCCTGTATCCTGCTGCACAAGCGCACCACACTGAGCCCATTCATCACCCTGGTGACACCTTCACTCCATAGTCCACCATGGAGCCCTCGGGCGACCCGTGAGGAACCAGGCTCAGGCTGCATCATTAGAGCCACAATGGCAGCCCAGGTCAGAGTTGGATTAGCACACACTCCTGTTTGGTTGTTTGACTTCTGGTATGGAATATGTGCATGTGTGTAGTTGTCTCTTATAATTTTAACAAGGTGCTTGCCTCTTAGTGTTGCATGTGTGCATATGTGGTTGTGAATGTGTGTGGGGGTTAGTTGGATGCACAAGCATGCGTGTGTCTGTGTTAGTCTGCGTTTGTATTGAAGTGTGTGTGTGTGTGTGCCTGTTATTAGTGCAGGAACCCAAGTGGAGGGCAGGCAAGGCTCGTAAATCCTGTGGTAATCAGTGGTGGGGATGAGCTGTGTAGCCGTGTGTGTAGTTGCAACAGTGTTCATCAGAGGGCGGTCTGGGCTGTGCTGCTCCACTCTGAGCCTGTATAGATTTTAGCAGCTCGATGTCCCTAAATGGCTCCATCACTGAACGTCTGTGATTACTGAGCCCAGAACCAACCTCTTAATGAAAGGTCAATTAAGAAGTAAACTATTGATCCATCCCCTCCTCTCCCTCTTCTTCATCTTCTCTCAGGCAGAGAAATTGATCAAGTCTGAGCTCTTCCCTGGGTATGCCATCACCCTTCCTTCCTTCCTTCCTTCCTTCCTTCCTTCCTTCCTTCCTTACTTCTATTTTGTCCAGACTGTCCGTTAGTAAAGTTTTTCATCTCTGTTTACAGAGAGGAGCGGGGGCTAAAACACACCTGGGCCTATGGTAAGCCATGTCAGAACTAAAGCACACCTGGGCCTATGGTAAGCCATGTCAGAACTAAAACACACCTGGGCCTATGGTAAGCCATGTCAGAACTAAAACACCTGGGCCTATGGTAAGCCATGTCAGAACTAAAGCACACCTGGGCCTATGGTAAGCCATGTCAGAACTAAAACACACCTGGGCCTATGGTAAGCCATGTCAGAACTAAAGCCATGTCAGAACTAAAACACACCTGGGCCTATGGTAAGCCTTGTCAGAACTAAAGCACACCTGGGCCTATGGTAAGCCTTGTCAGAACTAAAACACACCTGGGCCTATGGTAAGCCATGTCAGAACTAAAGCACACCTGGGCCTATGGTAAGCCATGTCAGAACTAAAGCACACCTGGGCCTATGGTAAGCCATGTCAGAACTAAAACACACCTGGGCCTATGGTAAGCCATGTCAGAACTAAAACACACCTGGGCCTATGGTAAGCCATGTCAGAACTAAAGCACACCTGGGCCTATGGTAAGCCATGTCAGAACTAAAACACACCTGGGCCTATGGTAAGCCATGTCAGAACTAAAGCACACCTGGGCCTATGGTAAGCCATGTCAGAACTAAACACACCTGGGCCTATGGTAAGCCATGTCAGAACTAAAACACACCTGGGCCTATGGTAAGCCATGTCAGAACTAAAACACACCTGGGCCTATGGTAAGCCATGTCAGAACTAAAACACACCTGGGCCTATGGTAAGCCATGTCAGAACTAAAACACACCTGGGCCTATGGTAAGCCATGTCAGAACTAAAACACACCTGGGCCTATGGTAAGCCATGTCAGAACTAAACACACCTGGGCCTATGGTAAGCCATGTCAGAACTAAACACACCTGGGCCTATGGTAAGCCATGTCAGAACTAAAACACACCTGGGCCTATGGTAAGCCATGTCAGAACCATGGGCCTCAGAAGCCTCAGAACTAAAGCACACCTGGGCCTATGGTAAGCCATGTCAGAACTAAAACACACCTGGGCCTATGGTAAGCCATGTCAGTCAGAACATGTCAGAACTAAAGCACACCTGGGCCTATGGTAAGCCATGTCAGAACTAAAGCACACCTGGGCCTATGGTAAGCCATGTCAGAACTAAAGCACACCTGGGCCTATGGTAAGCCATGTCAGAACTAAAACACACCTGGGCCTATGGTAAGCCATGTCAGAACTAAAGCACACCTGGGCCTATGGTAAGCCATGTCAGAACTAAAGCACACCTGGGCCTATGGTAAGCCATGTCAGAACTAAAACACACCTGGGCCTATGGTAAGCCATGTCAGAACTAAACACACCTGGGCCTATGGTAAGCCATGTCAGAACTAAAACACACCTGGGCCTATGGTAAGCCATGTCAGAACTAAAACACACCTGGGCCTATGGTAAGCCATGGAAGCCAGAACTAAAACACACCTGGGCCTATGGGCCTATGGTAAGCCATGTCAGAACTAAAGCACACCTGGGCCTATGGTAAGCCATGTCAGAACTAAACACACCTGGGCCTATGGTAAGCCATGTCAGAACTAAACACACCTGGGCCTATGGTAAGCCATGTCAGAACTAAACACACCTGGGCCTATGGTAAGCCATGTCAGAACTAAAGCACACCTGGGCCTATGGTAAGCCATGTCAGAACTAAAACACACCTGGGCCTATGGTAAGCCATGTCAGAACTAAAACACACCTGGGCCTATGGTAAGCCATGTCAGAACTAAAAACACCTGGGCCTATGGTAAGCCATGTCAGAACTAAAACACACCTGGGCCTATGGTAAGCCATGTCAGAACTAAAACACACCTGGGCCTATGGTAAGCCATGTCAGAACTAAAACACACCTGGGCCTATGGTAAGCCATGTCAGAACTAAAACACACCTGGGCCTATGGTAAGCCATGTCAGAACTAAACACACCTGGGCCTATGGCCATGTCAGAACTAAAACACACCTGGGCCTATGGTAAGCCATGTCAGAACTAAAACACACCTGGGCCTATGGTAAGCCATGTCAGAACTAAAACACACCTGGGCCTATGGTAAGCCATGTCAGAACTAAACACACCTGGGCCTATGGTAAGCCATGTCAGAACTAAAACACACCTGGGCCTATGGTAAGCCATGTCAGAACTAAAACACACCTGGGCCTATGGTAAGCCATGTCAGAACTAAAGCACACCTGGGCCTAGTAAGCCATGTCAGAACTAAAGCACACCTGGGCCTATGGTAAGCCATGTCAGAACTAAAACACACCTGGGCCTATGGTAAGCCATGTCAGAACTAAAGCACACCTGGGCCTATGGTAAGCCATGTCAGAACTAAACACACCTGGGCCTATGGTAAGCCATGTCAGAACTAAAACACACCTGGGCCTATGGTAAGCCATGTCAGAACTAAAACACACCTGGGCCTATGGTAAGCCATGTCAGAACTAAAACACACCTGGGCCTATGGTAAGCCTAAAACACACCTGGGCCTATGGTAAGCCATGTCAGAACTAAAACACACCTGGGCCTATGGTAAGCCATGTCAGAACTAAAACACACCTGGGCCTATGGTAAGCCATGTCAGAACTAAAGCACACCTGGGCCTATGGTAAGCCATGTCAGAACTAAACACACCTGGGCCTATGGTAAGCCATGTCAGAACTAAAGCACACCTGGGCCTATGGCCTATAAGCCATGTCAGAACTAAAACACACCTGGGCCTATGGTAAGCCATGTCAGAACTAAAACACACCTGGGCCTATGGTAAGCCATGTCAGAACTAAAGCACACCTGGGCCTATGGTAAGCCATGTCAGAACTAAAACACACCTGGGCCTATGGTAAGCCATGTCAGAACTAAAACACACCTGGGCCTATGGTAAGCCATGTCAGAACTAAAGCACACCTGGGCCTATGGTAAGCCATGGAACTAAAGCAAGCCATGTCAGAACTAAAGCACACCTGGGCCTATGGTAAGCCATGTCAGAACTAAAGCACACCTGGGCCTATGGTAAGCCATGTCAGAACTAAAGCACACCTGGGCCTATGGTAAGCCATGTCAGAACTAAAGCACACCTGGGCCTATGGTAAGCCATGTCAGAACTAAAGCACACCTGGGCCTATGGTAAGCCTTGTCAGAACTAAAACACACCTGGGCCTATGGTAAGCCATGTCAGAACTAAAACACACCTGGGCCTATGGTAAGCCATGTCAGAACTAAAACACACCTGGGCCTATGGTAAGCCATGTCAGAACTAAAACACACCTGGGCCTATGGTAAGCCATGTCAGAACTAAAGCACACCTGGGCCTATGGTAAGCCATGTCAGAACTAAAACACACCTGGGCCTATGGTAAGCCATGTCAGAACTAAAACACACCTGGGCCTATGGTAAGCCATGTCAGAACTAAAGCACACCTGGGCCTATGGTAAGCCATGTCAGAACTAAAACACACCTGGGCCTATGGTAAGCCATGTCAGAACTAAAGCACACCTGGGCCTATGGTAAGCC